>NC_081424.1:26824249-27124249 GCF_949786415.1 Peromyscus eremicus | reverse complement strand
GGGACTAGCAAGTGGACCAACAATCAATTGACCCATTTCCCTCCTCTTCCTGTTTGCATTTCTGGCATGTTCCTGTGATTAAGTACAATTTGAACTCTGGCAGGGGAACACAGTGATGACAGAGCAGAAGGAGGGCTAAGTCACCTCCACACATGGCCTGTTGCTACGGAACTTTGGGATACAGATGTTTACTTGATTGTTTTCAAGGAAGGAAGCAAACTTCTCATTCTTTCAGTCTTCAATACAGACGAAACTGGCGGTAATGACTGTGAGTTAGCATAATCTAGAAGTAGTTATTTTACTACTTTTGTTGTTGTTGTTGTTGTCCAAAGATCAACAACGTTCTACAATTTTGAAACTCTATACAGTGCTATGTCTGGGTATTCCCGTCAGTGGAAAAATGCATAAAAGGAGAGAGATCAAACACTTGACAAGAGATGTCATCAAACAGAGAGGGGTCAGACAAGCCTCCTGGCTACAAAGGTTGGTTATAGATGTAGTTGTCTAACCTTTGGCAATAGGACAGGCTGGAATCGCAGATGAAGTGAAATGGCAGGCAGTCAAGATCTCCTTGCTCACAGACAGAAAGGCTTTGGCCATCGGTATGGGACTCACAGACAGGATTTCAAGGCTGGCAGTGGGGAGGTGACAGGAGATGATTGGCAGTAGTTTTGCCCTGTGGATGCAATTACAGGGCACTAATTTGGGGATATGGTTGGCAGATTAAAACTTCCGTAACCAACACCAAGACCCCTGAATGCCAAACTTAGCAGAATGGAAGAATGTTAGTTGTGAGACTGATTTTATTTCAGGTGACGCCAAGAATGAAGGGTAGGATACCCCTGGGTGGAAAAATCCCTGAGTAAAACTGGGAAATATAAAGGTTGTCCTATAAGTGTAGTGCTCACAAGATAAGATGCCACATGTGTCTCAACATTCTGTAGAATGCTACACCAAAGGAATTCCTGTCCCTTTGGGGAAAATGATTAATTTTCAATATCAGGACAGAAAATTAAATTTAGTGTGAAATTTTAAGAGGGAGGAAATATTCTCAGAGCTGACTGAACCTATGTCCAAAATGTATTTCTATTTCATATTGCAGTGTTATGGTAGACGGCATGCATCTTTCTCATGAAGATTTGTATATAGTCCTAACAACTTCTCCTTAAGAATTAGGAGCATAACTACTCAAAATTACTTTCTAAGATTATATGGGATTAAGTGCAGGTACTTCAGATGGCATTCATGTATGGCAAGGTTATAATGCCATCCTTATCTTAATTTTCCCTTCTATGGACTGGGTGCTGTAGCTATGGAAATCTATTCTCCGTAACAAATTAAGAATTTTCACAACTTCACAGCTTTGCTTGGGCAGTTTAATCAACCAGACACATCTCATTTGCTGCTGGTTTAAGGATATTTTGTACAGCACAGCAGCAGTCAGAGACAACAGACTTTCCTTCTGTGTGTCTGGATTTGTTTACCTAATTTTGTCATATAGCTTACTCTTCTGTATCCATTGCATAGTTCATCTGAAAATTTTCCCTAAACTAGCTAGAAACTGGCCTCCTTTGCTGAATCCTGTATTTTTATTCATTCTCATAGTATCAGTGTCTAGAACACAGTTTTGCACAGGGCAAAGATTCCATAAACATTTTTTTCTTAAATAAATAACCATCTGCCTAGCATGAATATAAAAATTTATAATTACATTTTATTTAGTATTGAGGGAAGGACACACTCCTCATTTGAAGACTTGGGAAACTATTTTATTCTCTTATGAATTACTTCATTGTTCCCTAATTAAGTATTTCCTATGGATTTATGCCCAGTAATATTTTAATTATTATGGACTAATTACAACTTCTAAAATATGTTTAAATAATTATTGTGTTTACTTGAAAATTTCTCCATTTTTAATGTAGAAGTAATGAACTGAAATTAAGTGGTATATACCTCAAATTACGCTGTTCATAATCAGTATTAGAGCAATGATTTGCTTCTTTTTCCATGAAAATTTCCTTTTCACTCTTTCTGTCTTAACCTAAGTTGGGAAGAGAACATTTCTCTCTTCTATGCTTGAGGTTTGCCTTAGATTTTATAGATTTTTTTTTTTTTTTTTTTTTTTTTTGGTTAGAAGCATACTGGAAAGACCAGTATCTTAGGATGGTTTACAGTTGAAGCACATCCCTGTGTGTAGTCATCAAAGATCCCACACTAATGACTCAGAGGGGATACAGTTCTGGTCTCTATTGGAACCTACTGTGGAGAATGAACCCCAATTAAATACCTTGATGATGATGGAAACTTCTCAGCCCTGGGGATACAATAATTCAATTAAAAGCAAATTGTTGCTCAAATTTTTAAAAAGTTTTTTAATTAAAAAAAAAATCCAGATATTGGGATGAAAGCTGAAAGATCAAAGAAGCCAAGCAAGCCACAGCCACCGCCTCTTACCTCATCAGCTCCTCAGCCTGAAAGAGCTCCAACCGAAAGAGTAGCGTTAGCCTAAAAGACTTCTAGTTCCTGTCTCCTCATACCTGATATACCTTTCTCCACCCAGCCATTAAAGGCATGTGTGCTTCCCAGTACTGGGATTAAAGGTGTGTGCCACCACTGCCTGGCATCTATGTTTAATCTAGTGGCTTGTTCTGTTCTCTGATCTTCAGGCAAATATTATTAGGGTACACAATATATCATCCATTTCCCCTTTTTTGTCTAAAAGGTTGTAACTAATATATGAATAACTATATACAATAAGTACAATAACTATATATAATATGTACAGTCAAGAATTACATTAACAATGTCTAGTTCATTAACATTTGACAGATTCAGAGAAAATATTCCATTATTTATCTTATTTTGATGTGTCCAAAATGTTGTACTGAATTTACTTTCTATCCTAACTTGTATTACCAACCCAAAACTATCTTTTGATGTCTTTCAAACTTATACACTTTACACCTCTTTAGTGAGTTTCTTTTATGAAATTTTTTTTTGAGACAGGGTTTCTCTGTGTAGCTTTTTGCCTTTGCATACGGATGGAGTTTACTTTCTTTGTGGCATCTTCTCTGAAGTAGATTGGTGCTGCCAGGAGCAGACATGTCTCATTGTCATTAAAAAAAAAATCTATGTTATTAAAACATCTTAAATACCATATTCTGAAGATACCTGTGTTTGAAGATGACCTGTCTATCTAAAATATGTCTGTTTGACCTTGAAAACATACCTAATATGACTTACAAGTTCTATTGTAATGACTAACTACTAACTTGCATTTCTTTATATCCTAATTAGTTGGTAATAATAACTTCCAAGGACTAGCAATTTATATTACATTGTTAAATGAACTGTATAGGTACAATACCTTGAACAAGATTAGAAGTATATGTACAGTATGTTCCAACAAATAATATAACAAGTAATCACAAATTTTTATCAATATACAAAATTTGTATACAATATAGAAAAATCCAATCCAATGTAAAATATTTAAAACAAGTAGTTGCTTTTTAAAAGTAAATTCAACAATCTACCTTTTATCCTATTATTTCTATATCTTTTTTTTCACAGTAGATTCAATAATCTACCAGTTATCTTATCATTTCTATATTTTTAGAGTAGATTTAATAATTACTTTTTTATCCTATCATTTCTATATAATATATTTCTATATCATATCCCCATTTCTCCTTTCAGAAAGACATTGACTATGACCAATAACAATTTTTAACCAATCCCTAAACAAAGACAAACATCCATAATCCATCTTTTGGGAATGTGGGTATAGTTTTCTAGGCTAATTCCTGCTGATTGGGGGTGCTGGTAGTCTTACTGGGACACAAAGAAAATTTAGGATTATGGTCAAGTCCTAACTGGAGTAGTCTGTGAGGCTGCATCATCTCAGCTAGCCATCTCGATATGTCCTGAACAGTTTGTAGTCTGAAACCAATCTTTGGGTGGTGTTTGTCAGCTTAACGGTGTTATCATTGTGTTGATGGCATCATAATCATGGGATCCCATCATCTTTTCGGAGACTTCAAAATTGCTGTTAGGCATGGTCATGGTTCACTGCAGAAAATCTTTTTCATGGGACATTTTTTTTTTTCTGGATGATTTGTCCTTTTTCTTCACATGTCTCATTTGTCCAGTTTTCTTCAGATTCCTTAGCTGGATGCCTTCAATCTCCTGAAAGACAAAAACAAAACCCTTCCCCAACCCTAACTTTGAGGAAGTTCTAAATCTAATCTTTATCAATTTTGATATATGGTTTCTCCTGAATTTTTTGTTTTCTCTTCTATAGCTATTCTATCATCCAGAGCAGTATGGTTTTTCACAATAGGCATTAGGTTTTTATATTTGCTCTGGAATGTAGTTTCTTCCTTGGTGATAAGAAAGGACTGAACTGGATTTGACATGGGGGCCTGTGAGAGGTCCCTCAGGGCATTTCCCAATGACAAAGGCAAAAGATTACCTTGTCTGTCCCTTATTGATCTACATTCATTAGTCCAATGTCTGCCTTTGCCACACCTGCATAATCCAGAAGAGAGGGGCATTTTGTTGGGATTATTCCTTGAGAAAACATTATTTCTAGGAATGCCCTGTTTACAGTATCATTTTAGGTGACCTTGTTTAAGGCAATTAAAACACTTGACATTACTATTTTTCTTCAAACCACTGAAAATCAACTCTATTATCCAAGCATCATCATGGTCATGAGATTCAATGTTTATTGTATTCCTCCCAGGGGTGCTGATCTTGCCTTTAATGGCCTAATTACCCCTTTGCACTGTGCATTAGCATTTCAAAAGCAAGAGATTAAATTATTATCTGTCTAGCTTCCGAATTTAGTATCATTCTGTTTACTGATGAAGTCAGTCTTTGTAAGAAATCAGTGAAGGTTTCTTTTGGGCTCTGTATAACTTTTGTAAATGGTTCAATTTTCTTTCCTACTTCTTTAATTCTATCCCAAGCATTCAAGGCTGACATTCAGCATAAAGCCAGTGTGTGGTCATTGTATAAAGATTATCTTTGTATATTAGCATAATTGCCTTCTCCAAGAAGTTGGTCTTGGGAAATTTCCATACCTCTAGCCCTACTCTGTTGTTCAATGGTCTTAGTCTCATCCTTCCACCAGGTTCTCCATTGTAATTGGGGACTAGCCTCTAAGATGGCTGTAACCAAATCTCTCCAGTCTTGAGGGATAATTCTATTACAAGTTGACCACAAGTTTAACATCTGCTTCATGAAAGATGAGTGGATGCCATATGAGAGTATTGCTTCTTTGAATCTCCTCAAATATAACATTAGCACAGGAGTCCAGTTAGCTCTTGCACAGTCTTGAGGATAGGTTGGTTGTTTGAAAGCCTTAGGCTATTTCTCTGTAACTTTATAATGCAATGTTGAGATTAGTTCTCCTTTAATTCATCTGTCTGGGTCTGAATATCTCTATGATCTGTTTTAATAAGTTTTTCTAAAACTTTTATCTTGGCATTCATATTAACCAAATTTTTAAATAATAAAACAGAAATGACCAAACAAATAATATTTATATTTGACATTACATAATTCCCATCAACATCAGTTATCTCTTCCTTTCATTGCTCCATTTTCAGACTGTCAATCATATGATCAAACATAGACCAAATTCCCTCCCATGTTTTAATGTGGGAAAAAAAACTTTCTTTTAACTAATTTCTCCCTTTAAGAAATCTTAATTGACTCACCAATTCTGGTGACAATGATGATTCAGATGACAGTGTGGCAATAGACCAAGGACGGGGCTCAAGGAAAGCCAAAACCCACCAGGAGAGGAAAGAAGCAAAGATCCAGCCATGTGCATGGGGGAATGTGCAAAAGTGGCTAAGTCTGGTGTGTTTAGAGCCTGAGCTTGGGGAATTTGCTGCAGAGAGGCTATAACAAAAACAGCCTACAGGGTAGGGACTCTGACCCAAGTGAGTGGAGACTCTGGCCTGATGCAGCTCAGGCCTGAGCTGCAGACTACAGGGCTACAGGCAAGAGGCTTTTTCGTGAATTTGTGCCCCATGTTGGGTGCCAACTGTTGCTCAAATTAAAAAAACGGTCTTTTAATTAAAAAAAAAACAAGATATAGATATTGAGGTGAAAGCTAAAAGATAAAAGAAGCTGAGCAAGCCACAGCCATCACCTCTTACCTCACCAACTACTCAGCCTGAAAGCGCTCCAGCAAAAAGAGCTTCCTCAGCCTAAAAGACTTCTTGTTCCTGTCTCCTCATGCCTGATATACCTTTCTCTGCCCAGCCAGTAAAGGCATGTGTGCTTCCCAGTACTGGGAGTAAAGGTGTGTGCTGCCACTGCCTGGCATCTATGTTTCATCTAGTGGCTTGTTCTGTTCTCTGATCTTTATTAGGGTATACAATATATCATCACAGCAAATTATGTTGAATTGGAATCTTCTGTTTAGGTTTTCTTTGAAGATGAATTTTCTTTCATTTCATAATAAGTTATAGATCTCTCATCTGAATTAATGCTGCAACTTCTTTCTGATAAACAGGTAAGCAACCATTCAGGTTCTGTGTTTACTTAGGTCTGCACAAAAGGCTGAGTTAGACAAAAACACACATGGAGTACTTTAAATGGTCACACGTTTATTTTATGTATGCTTAAAAAACATATTTTCCCCCAGAGAATTCTGCTCAATCTTGAGGCACCGGCTATTGCAGGAAGATTTTTTTAAGTTGTGTCTTCCAATTGAGTGGAGCAAAGTTTTGAAAGGAAAAAAACAAACAAACAAACAAACAAAAAAACAGAGTCTTTTGGGGTCAGCAAGTCTTCCTAGAATGGCTAAGCAAAAGAGGACTAGAGGACTCTTTCTAATTGTTTGCCTGTACTAGAGTTAAACTAACTCTGGAAGAAAGAAAACAATTGTTTAAAAGTTTTAAATAGCAAATCTAGCCACTATAAAATAAATAAGCAAAATTTATATCACTGAATAATTTATGGTCAAGGTAACCTGGAGGACAATAATATAGTGTGTATTTTTAAAGAAAATAATTACTTTGAAAGATATATAATGACTTAAGGTTAATAATGTGTGTTTGTAATACCCAATTTCCTATATTTTTTCCTCTTAGTGTTAACTGTAGTCTTCTGAGGTAGTACATCTTCATCCTTAGAGAATAGAGATGGAATCAGAATGACCAACTCCTACCACTTTATGTGTGTGAAACCAATGTTCACCCACAGGCTGCTCTTTGTGCTAAGTCTGCACTATCTTTACTATGACCCAATGGAAATTCAGTCTTCATATTTACTTGCTTATTCCATTTGTCTTCCTAAAGATAATTCCAACATTACATTAAAGCAAACCTGTGGTGGTATTGTGTTCCCCAAAATATTGTGCACCCTAATAAACTTATCTGGGGTCAGAGACAGAACAGCCATTAGATACAAAGACTAGAAAATGGTGGCACTCACACCTTTAATCCTAGCATTCCAGAGGCAGTGATAGGAGCCCTCACTGAAGAGGTTAGAAAAAGGAATGAATTTTAAAATTCTATTTCACATTGCAAGAATTAACTGGAGAGGGAAAGGTTAAGGCATCGAGTAGTCCTGCTTAGACACAGAGAAAAACTCATGTAATAAATGATGAAGGTGTAGGGCAAAATAGACTATCAGGTTCCTGCTGTGCTTTGGTGATAAAGACAGGAGAATCTTTGAAGATTTGATATAAAAGAGATATACAGCAAATAACGATGCTTACAAAGTTTGAGCCCCGCACATTAGAATTGTGCTGTCCTTTTATAGAAAAAATTGTTTAGCAGAGCATCAGAATTTTTGGTTTTGACATCTTAAGTTGAGATGCCCAGACAGATAGAGAGCTTGACAAGACATTTGGATTAGAGTATCAAGATTACAGGAAGGCCGGGCGGTGGTGGCGCACGCCTTTAATCCCAGCACTTGGGAGGCAGAGCCAGGCGGATCTCTGTGAGTTTGAGGCCAGCCTGGTCTCCAAAGCGAGTTCCAGGAAAGGCACAAAGCTACACAGAGAAACCCTGTCTCGAAAAACCAAAAAAAAAAAAAAAAAAAGATTACAGGAAGCCAGGAAGTGGTGGCTCAAATTCTTAATCTCAACTCTTGGAAGACAGAGACAGGCAGATCTCTATGAGTTCAAGGCCATTTGGGTCTACAGAGTGAGTTGGAGGACAGCGAGCGTTACCCAGTGAAACCCTGTCTTAATAAGAAACAAAACAAAACCTGCAGACAAACAAACAAGATTACAGGAAGATAATTTGACATTATGGTAATTCAGAAATCTGGCTCAGGGGCAAAAGAGAAGGCTCAGTGAGTAATGGTGTTTGCCACTAAGCCTGACCTGAATTCCATCCCCAGAACCCACATGCATGTGTACACACACATACACACACACACCATGTGTGCACACACAAAATAAAGGAAGTATTTACAGCAGTGATTATATACATGTTTTACACCTATTACATGTTTTGACCCCTGAGAAATTTATATTCAACTCCAAACATATCGGTGTAAAAAAACAGGTATACAAATAAAATATTTACTAATAATACACACACACACACACACACACACACACATGTGTGTGTGTGTGTGTGTGTTTTTAGACAGGGTTTCTCTGTGTAGCTTCAAAGCCTATTCTGGAACTTGCTCTGTAGACCAGGCTGGCCTTGAACTCACAGAGATCTGCCTGCCTCGGCCTCCCAAGTGCTGGGATTAAAGGCATATGCCACTATCACCCAGCCACAAAAATATTTTAAAACACATTTTGATATGCATATAATTTTACTGTTTATTACATTTGAAAGCAAATTTGCATCATAATGTGATTTATTTTTATGTTTACATAAAACATTAACTCTTGGCTGAATATTTTGCATAATGATTTTAGAATTTGATAGTTACTTGGATTTTATAATCAACTATGCTAAGAACGCTAAATAACACATAGATGTAGAAAAAATGGTAGAAGCACGTTTTAAGTATTAAAAAAATATGATGGATACTCTGTCCTAATCTTAAGGCAAAAACAATTTAACAATTTTTAATGAAACTGAAGTCAGCAACTCAATTAGTAATTTTTAGAATCAAACATTCTAGTACAGGACGATCTAAAAAAATACTGATTTGCTATTTGCATATTGAGGAATGAGGAGAAAAAGTCTATATTTTCTATTATTAAGGCATTTTGTTTTTATAGAAGCAGAAAACTTCGAATGCACAGAAAACCACTACAACACATAACATGAAGTAGTCTCCAGGACATGGTGTTTCCTGCAAATTCTGCTGATGTGGTATGGTGTAGCTAAGTGTGCAGTATGCAGTGAGTACACTGTGTTTGGGACCAAGGCTGCTGCAAAGTGTGAGGCCTCAGGGAAGGACAAATGCTAACATAAACACCTGGAGTCATTACTCATTTGATTTTGGTTACTTTTAGTCTTTATGCATTCAGAAAACTCTCACTGTTGCCAAATTTTTCATGACTCTGACAGTTAGTTGTTGCATTAATCCTAAATGGTCTTATAATAAGAACGCGGGGGCCAGATATTGGGGTAAATGCTGAAAATCAGAGAGACAAAGGAACATGCCACAAGAGAAACTTCCCACCACTACCAAATTCTCAGGCCAAATAAAAGGTGAGATCCTGTCTCCATGAACCCTCTGACTGAAAACCTCTGAGTCCTCAGGTGAAAGGCTTTAGTTCCTGTCTCCTCATGCTTTATATGCCTTTCTCTGCCCAGCCATTTCACCTCCCTCTTAGTACTGGGATTAAAGGTGTGAGCCACCACTGCCTGGCTCTGTTTATTTCCTAGACTGAATCAATCTCATGTAGTCCAGTGTGGCTTTGAACTCCGCACAGAGATGGATCTCTGCCTCCCAAGTGCTAAGATTAAAGGTGTGTACCACCACTGCCTGACCTCTATGTTTAATCTAGTAGCTGGCTCTGTCCTCTGATCCTCAGGCAAGCTTTATTTGACACACAGTATATCACCACAGTCAGTTACACAGTCATAGAGAGTAGTGACCCACTGTTTATGAAGTTGAGGCTTACTGTGCTGGGGAGGCATGGGAACTGAAGGAGAATGCAGCATCTCTGAACCAAATGAAGATAGAATTCTAAGAAACAATTACTTAATCAGGTCTGACTTTTCATTTGTTTTTTAATCAAACAAGATTTTAAAAGTCTACCTGAAAAAATAAACTACAATATTTTGCAGTTTATGTATGATTTTCATTTTATAAAAATTACCCACTAGTTATATTTATTGGATATTATTTATAGTCTTTATTCCCAGTCTTTACTTGTATTACTTCACTTCCAAATGGAAGTTAGGTCTACAAAGGTTTGTGTAGCAGGAATCTTAAAAGTTCTTATTAATGAAATCAAACCTGAGCCAGTTATTGGGGTGAACACTGGAAGATCAGAGAGACAGAACAAGCCACAGCTAACCTCATCTGGCCAACTTCTCAGCTGGTCCTGTTTTCTTAGACTGGAAGCTTCTGTGTCCTCATCCAGAATGAATCTCAGCTGAACTGTGTTGCTCAAAACCTAAAAGCTTAACCAGCCAAATGCTTAGCCAGCCAAATGTTTCTAGTTTCTGGTCTCCACACCTTATATAGCTTTCTGTTTTTGCCATCACTCCCTGGGATTAAAGGCTTGCTTCTTGGGATTAAAGGCATGTGTCACCATGCCTGGCTGTTTCCAATGTGGCCTTGAACTCACAGAGATCCAGAGGGATTTCTGCCTCTGGAATGTTAGGATTAAAGGTGTAAGTTCTGGCTCCACCTAACCTCATCTAATGATTTTTTTTTTCTTTCTTTAGACTGTTCTGCACATTGAACTCAGGGTCTTGAAATTTCTGGGCAAATATTCTACATGCCCAATGCTATAAGTTTGTTCCTGGTATACCTCAAGAATCTTGTTGGAGTGTCATGTTTTGTTGTTGTTTGTTTTTGTTTTGTTTTGTATTTTATACATGTTCTTTTTAATTTTTTCCTTCTCCTGTCTAGAAAACAACTTTTCCCTTGCTTATCTTTGTTTTCACTTAACAGTCTTGCCTTAGTACTTTTCCTCTTTTGTTCCTCTGATCTCAACATGGTTCATTCCTTCGGGTTCCCTAATGAAGTATCCCCTCATTCTAGACACCTCCTAGACCAGTGTGTAGTCATAGCTGACCCCTCTGTGTTCCTGATGCCTTCCTTACTTCATTCTCAGATACTTCAGTTTCCTATCTATGTGTTTAGGCTTATTTGTTCAGTGTCTCCAAACTATGGCTTAGAGAGTTTCTATTTTCCTTCAGAGCCTTCTCTTGCTCTTGGAGCTGTACCTGCCATGAACAGATGATCAGTAAATGTTTATTGAATACCTGATTGGAGGGCATTCAATTAGATAAACAGATGAATCCTGTGTCTTCAAGTGCTTATTGCCAATGACAGGGATCCTTGCATACCTAGGAAATATATACAGTTTACAAAACAAGGAAAAATTAGAGAAGGAGTGTAGAAACAAAAGTGGATGCTTTCCATTTTATTTTTTTGTTTTATTGCTTGGTTGGTTTTGTATTTGTGGCTTTATATGAGAACGATACATCAACTTCAGATCTCAGGAGTTCTAAGCAAAATAACCTGGTTCATTCATTCACAACTATGTGTGGAATTAGCAACATAATGAATATTTTATGCTCTAGAAGTTATAATTCAACACAAATCACAACAACTTTCATAACTCTGCAAGACCACTAAGTGATGCTCATCCCTACTGACCTCAACAAATAACACACAGATAAACTGAGAATGCAAGGGGGTCTTAGTAGAAATGCATCTAATGGCTTGACGGTGGCTTTCAAATTTTTTTAACAAAGCCAGAATATCAAACTAAATCTTGTCTTTAATAATCTTTGAGACTTAAGTTGGAGTGTCATGTAACTCTTTGGAGGCCTGCCTCCGATAGTAGTTTACTTCATATTGTGGTGATAAATACCATAAACAAAATCAACTTGGAGAGGGAAGCAATTATTTCATGTTACACTTCTACATTACAGTTCATCATTTAGGAAAGTCATGGCAAGAACCTAAAGGAAGGAAGAAACTGAAGAAAAACTTCAGAAGAACACTCCTTACTGCTTACTCTCTATGGCTTACTCAGCTTGGTTTTTGTTTCAAACCCAGGTATACCAGCCTGGGGATGGTGCTGCTACAATGGAATGGAACCTCCAACATCAATCACTAATCAGAAAAAAATCCCCCACAGAATTGCCTACAGTACAAACTCATGGAGGCATTTTCTTAATTGAGGTTACTTCTCAGATGACTCTAGCTTATGTCAAGTTGAAAACAAACAAGCAAACAAAAGACACCTTCCCATCACATTTCCTATTTGTACAGCAAGGATATGTGGAAATTACTATATCATACGAAAATTGTTGTGCAGATGAAATAACTTACATCTAACTAAGACTGCATGGATCACAGAACAAAATATTCAATCATGGTCTCCATGTGCTTTTATATGATCTTAGAGAAAACAACTGGCCTTACAACTTTCAGTTCCTTTATCTGTAAAATCAAGTTCTCTGACTACTTGTTGTAAAAAAAAAAAAAAAAAAAAAAAAAAAAATCTAAGTCCAAGATATTATACTAAAAAGCTTTTAAAGAGTATAAAATGATCATGTAAATAAGTTATTAGTAACTGTGACAGCTGTTACAAAAATTGGATGGACATCCTGTAAATATGTCCTTTCACAATTTCTGTAATGGTGAGCTGGTTCTGACCTGATCTAGAGGGATCTTCGGTGCCTAGTGTCACATCCCACCACCCAAAACAATAGTTTTCATGAATATTCCACAATGAACTCATAGATTCTTATTGTGATATTCTCTAAAGTAGTTCATTTTCTTTGGGCACAGTTTTTTGGGTTTGTTTGTTAGATTTTTTCCCAAGACTCACTCAATTTTTATTTAGCAAATGAAATGAAAAATATTTACAAATTATATAAGTGATGGGTACCTTTTTTTAACTTCGTAATTATCAATAGATTTAATAGTACATGATCAAAGCTTTTTCCTTAATGGTGAATAAGGCTATTATTCATAATCAGCTGTTTTATTTATTTATTTATTTATTTATTTATTTATTTATTTATTTATTTTGGTTTTTCAAGACAGGGTTTCTCTGTGTAGCTCTGCGACTTTCCTGGAACTCCCTTTTGGAGACCAGGCTGGCCTCGAACTCACAGAGATCTGCCTGCCTCTGCCTCCCCAGTTCTGGGATTAAAGGCGTGCACCACCACCGCCCGGCCAGTTGTTTTATTTTAAAACTAGATAATTTGTTATATCAGAAAAGTAAGTACTTAAAACTCACCTTTGGTTTTGATGAACAAAGTGTAAATGGCATTTTGTTTTACACTCCAACAACTATGAATCTCTGAGATATCCCCATGTAAAGTGATAATTAAGCTCATCAGTATTTGGGTTACTGTATAATCTTGATGAATATTGTAATATAAAATTTAAGGCATGACCCGCTTTCTTTGTCATACATGTTTCAATCTTCCTCAACTGTGAAAAAATAAGGCTGTCTCATGTGAAACAAAGATTTTTCAAACATACCTCCAGCGTACTTTCATCTTTGAAAAGGCTTTCATGATTTCACTCTATCTTAAACCATAGAACAAACTGCATCAGAAGCAAATTTTGTTGTAGAACTAATTAATGAAGATGCAAAATTTGAAAATATAATGAATCCTCTGGTATACATGCAAAAAACCCTTACTAAAATTGGGGGTGTGATTCCTCCAGTTCTGGCATCACCTACTGAGAAGTTTTACAGAGAGGGGGAGAGTAACAGATTCTTTCTTACCTCCCTTCCACCTCTCCAAGCTCTTTTACGAGCAGTAAAGAATAGCAGATAATGAGTTCGGCGATATCAAGCCAGCCCTCACAAAGCCAGTCTCAAACTTGATAACAATGGCCACAATATAGGGTAATGTTCAATTATTATTGTTTTAAATCATCTGTTATAAGATTTATCTACTTCTTTTGTAGTCACATATTAAATAGGATGCTTTTGTTATTATTTTGGGACAAGTCTCCATCAACTGGAGACCATAACATCGTAAACTTGGGGAATCACTTAGCATGGGGAGCATGCAAACTTGTTTTGTTTCCTGTTCAAGAATTTAAATCTTCTCTTATTGACTTTCATGGTTATTAAGTGGCATTGTTCCTTGCCTTCCCATCAGACAGCTCCAGCCTTCTCCCCTCTCTTCACTACTAACCTCCCCCACCCCCAGGACTTTCACCACTTCTCTCCCATGTTAATTTGCACACCTCACCTGCTCCCCTGTAATTGACCGTAGCTGTGTGTGTGGTATTTGGAGGGGCAGGCAAAGAATAATGAAAGGAATGTGAATGTCGGCTCCATTTGACTGATACCCAGCCACTGGAGCTGGCTTCTGCCCTCTCGGTGAAAACACATAAGTAATCATCTTTCAGAGCATTTGAAGAGCATCCAAAGAACCCAGAGCACTTTATAAATAGGATGCCCTTGACATGGCGCTGCTCATTTTTCTCTTTCTGGAGAAGCAAAGCTGTTCTCATCCAAAGGCCCCTCCTCGGAGGACATTCGGTGCTAGACCCTTTGACTCCCACATCTGGGAATGTGAACTGAGAAATCGCTACCACTCTGACATTGGAAGCATCCTAGACTCAGAAAGTCTGCATGATTAAGCGGGTGAGCAGCAGACATTACCATCACCACCCTCCCCAGGCATCTCCCTTGATTAGCCTGAAATCCAGCCCATGTTCTGAATGTGACTATTTTGCTCTGTGGGTTCATATTAGGTTCACACATGAAAATCAGCAAAACCAAAACTTAAAATTCTACTTGCAACCAAGAAGACATTGACTTTCAACTTTAAGTCTCTTGTTCCTGCAATTACCAATGTGGATTATGTGTGCATTCAATTAATAGTCAACCTTCATAAATACTGCATACAACTCTTCAAATTAAGATTAATTGCTATTAAAAATTCTCTTTTTTCATTTTTTAATGATAAGGAAAAACACCTCAAAATAATATCAAAGTTTGCGGCATACAACCATTAGCAAATTAGTGGGAAGCATTTATTAAAATTTCCAACTGTTGCTTGTAGCCATCTTTACACTTTCTTAGAAATGGTTGTCATATGGACCTTGTACAAATTATAGACAAACACACACCGGATATTTGCTTTACATGCAAAAAAATCTAGTTTCGGCATGTGTAGCCTCAGTCTGTCATCCATGAAGGCAGTTCTAGAATCTCAATGAAATTTGAAAATCATCATCTAGTATATTTTTATTTCTGGAAAAAAACAAGAATATAGAACAAGCTGTTCTGGTTAAATAATGAATTATTTTCAAGTAATCAGAGTGATTTTATTCCTTCATTTATTTCAAGAGATCATTAATTAATCTGGAAGAAAAGAAAACAATAATTATTTTAAAAAGAAAAGCATAGCGATATAACAACACGACTATGTCATTATATTTATGATGTGATGATTTTGAGTAAGAGGAATTAAAAGAACACTTTAAAGTATTAGGGATTGAAGATTATTTCATTCCATGGATACTGGACCTTGTGAAAATGAATGCATTCATTAACCATCTGGTTCACTGTGAAGTTAACTAAAATGGGCTTCTCTGAGAGACCCAAACAGTTGAAAATCCTGCCTCTAGTTTACTGCTCCACTGGCACTAGCGTGCCTAAACTCACGGGAAGGCAGCCTCGTGCCGCAGAGCAGACCAGTGCACACCTGGAATATATTCTCCAGAGTGAAAACAGCAGGAAACTGACCAGAAATAACCTCTCTCATATTATTGCTTCAATTAGACCAAAACAACTTTCCCTTTGAAAACTTAATAATAAACACTGCGGGTCATTCACTTGTTTTGAGCCCCTTTGGGAGAGAGGAGCAGATGTATCCCCTTAGCCAGACCCCTTTCTGTCATAGAGACAAGAGGCACAAATCAGGACAGATATTGATTTTAATTGGAACCAACAGCACCTACATGCCATATTAATTTTCACATCTTCCTGAAAAAAAATTAAGATTGTTGTTTGGTTCTCTTTGGTTCGGTTAGACAGAGTGATGTAATAAATGCATTGGGAGACTGGACAGTACCTAGGCAAATTTAGTTACTTCTAAAACTCTGATTGTATACAAGAAGCAGACAAGAAAACATCCGGTACACATTATAGCTTATTTATTGTTAACTCGGGGGGGGGGGCACTTTTCTTGAGAATTTTCATCTCAAAAGATGCCATACATACAAAGAGATCTACTAATGGAAAAAAAAAACTTGTATAAACCTAGATTGTTAGTCTCAACCCTCCTCCCTCTATTAAAATTACAAAATGAAATTGTTCCCATGCAAAACAAAATTGAGTTTCATTTGGCATCATTAAATCTTGCTGTCCTGTAAGGCACCACCATCCCCTAGTTCTCTTGTTCATGTTCATCCAGTGCTTGCTGGGAAGTGCAGCATGTTCTACAGCAGGATGTACTCATTTTAGTTTCTTGGGATCTGAGCATAGACAAGGTACATCAGCATACTTAGGGTGGAGTTTCAGGAGCCTGGATTGACAGCTAGTACTCTAACTAACCCTCGGATGGGTTACCAGGATATTGCAGACCACTGATTTAGTCACAGGTCATGGTGACATTTAAGGAGATAGGCATGTAAAGAAGACATCACAGATTCCTGTATTCCCATAGTGTCAAAACCAATTAAACTGGAGAAAATGCAAAAATAAGCATTACCAGATGGTATTCTTGTGTGAATTAGCTGCATCCACTCACCAACCAAACCAATATTCATTGAGGACCATTTGTTTGAGGAACAATGGTGCAAAAGCAATGAGGAATGAAATGTAGTAGAACAAAATTTAATGGGGATTTGAGATTATTGAGATGAGTGTATAGTGCATTCATGTGGGGTGTGTGTGTGTGTGTGTGTGTGTGTGCTCGTGCGTGTGCTTTTATGTGCAGTTTTTCTGAGAGAAAAGGAAAACTAGCATGGCTTTAGTGTGCAAGAGAATGACCACAGTTATCCATTTTTTTCTCTTTTTTACTATATGAAGAATAAATGTTTTTACTATTTGCTCCAATATATAGATTTTTCTGGCCTATGTGACATGCCCATAATGTAGCATTTCCCCTGCTACTTTGGTCCTTATCTCACATGCATGTGACATTTCTCATTATGTCTACTGACAAAGAACTATCTTACTATGGATGAGGCCATTCAATGATATCATTAAAATAATCCTGTGTGTGTGATAGGAGTGTTTTATTTATGCTAGATGACAAAAATAAAAAAAATATACCTAGAATATTTATAAACACTATATCATATATAAGCACTATGGCACATTTCAAAAATGTTTGTAAATTAGTAAAAGTTAGACTACTGATATTACAGATAATTCTTACTGCAATATGCCTATCAAAGTTTTCTAAAATGACCATAAATTATTATTTTTGTCATATTATTTCTTACAGAAAAAGAATTTTTGGTAGAACGGAGGAAGTATTTAAGTTGAATTTCAGATAGCAACCAGAAACTTGTGAATCAACAGGGTGCAAGGTGAAGGTCAAGCTGGAAGAGCAATTTCTTGAGTTCTTTTATCAAACTCTTCATGGGAACAAGGATAGGCCTGTCAATTGAAATAGGCCCTTAGGCAGAACTCATACAGGGTCTGGGCTAGAACAACCCAACTGTGTTTGTCAGGAAACATATGATTTTCTCTGAAAAGCTTGAGGAAAGTGGGTTGCTATGCTGGGGGTTTAGAAATATCAATTGCATGAACTGGAAATACCCTGTCCCTAACCTATACTATATTTGGAAACCAAGAAGTAGATAGCAATGTATTTTCAGAGTAAACTAAAGACTGTGTTTTATGTCTGCCCAGATCATTACATTTTATTAAAATAGCTGTATCTATTAGACTATTTGAGGTGACCAAGAACATTCTGTAGAATTCATATGTCTAAAATTCAGAAACAGGAGGAGCAAGGTTAAAAGGTATGGAAAGGATGATGCTGAATCCAAGGGTCTTAATACTTTGTGTAACACCCAAGAAACAAGTGGTGCTAACAGCTGAAAACTCTAATCTCAATTTACGGTATCTTCTGAGAGCGGGATACTGGCAGGATAGTTTCCCCAAATAATCCCCAATCGTGGCAAGACCCTGAAAAGTCGAGAATGGTAACCACATACATACATTGTTATATATTCATACGAGGATAGGGTTCAGATTATATGTTATGCCAAACTCAAACTGCTTCTGCAATACTGGGGAAAGGATTAATTGCCCTTAATCAGCCAGTCAGTCAGCATTGAGCTAAAATGGAAAATGAAAACAATTCCTATATCTTGCACATGGTATTTCCACAGGAAGAGAGACATTCAAGTGTTTGGTATGTCAGTACGAAGCAGGAAAAAGGCCAGGTAATTGTAATAAGGCACTTCCCAGAAGTTCTTGTATTTCTAAAACTTAGGTGCTTTGGAAAAATCATGTTATGAAAGCATAGATACAATAGTCCTCTAGATGACTTCGAAGCAAACTATACATAGTCTGTCTTGTCAGGACTGGGGTTCAGAAAAAAAAAACTGCTTTCTGTTATAGAAATTGGCTATATTTGATCAGATAGTTCTTTTCCATATTTTGCTTTAAAATTATTAAAAGGGATCCCCAAGACGAATTCATTGCCTAGGTTTTTTGTTTGTTTGTTTTCTTTCCTCTCTTTTTTTCTTTTTTGTATTATTTTTTTTTCCGCTCTAGTGATTC
Source organism: Peromyscus eremicus (assembly GCF_949786415.1). Taxonomy (NCBI): domain Eukaryota; kingdom Metazoa; phylum Chordata; class Mammalia; order Rodentia; family Cricetidae; genus Peromyscus; species Peromyscus eremicus. The sequence goes on along the minus strand of NC_081424.1, from coordinate 27,105,396 downwards.
AGGAGGTTTGGAGAGCCTGGAAGACTCAGGAAAAAGCTTCTCTGCTCACTCCATTTTCCCAAGCTTGGGTTTAAAAGGCCCCCTTGGAGAAGAACTAGGGGAGGAACACTAATTAACCTAGCCATTTATCCAGAAGATCTTTGATCTTTTCTCACCTACCCAGTTGTCTGCTTTTGCTTCATCTCCACAATTATCAAATGTGTTTACATAACTGACACAACAAATTGAGTTTTGCTGGGTACATGATAATAAGCCTTCCAAATGGTTTGATCTCATGATAAAAGAGGAGGTCTTCAGAATTAACACTTCCTGAGGATCCAAATGGGGGTAGCTATTGTAAGATTCTCATAAGACAAAAGTTCTGGGTGTTCCCAAACAGGGCTATTGCAGTCCTTCCCGGCATTTGAACTGTACTCCAGGATGTTTTATGGGAAAAGTAAGAACTATTACAAATTACGAACTATGTTTAGTGAAGAAGGAAGGGACAAGCTTTAAACAAATGCCTACCACCCCATCAATTTCTCAAACAAGCTGATATTAGATAAAGTATTATAGAGACAGAAAGCTTGTTCATTTGTTTTATTAAACAAATATCTAAGGTGAAGTCTTGATGATGGAAAGAAACCTAAGTGTGGAGACAAAGAAGTTTGAAATGGGTAGGTTGTTGTTGTTGTTACAGAACTCAACTATTTAGTGTTCCACTCTCTTACAGTTTCAAACAAAGAGCTCTCTTGTTACATTGACAACTGACCATATTCTACTGTATTCTTCTGAACTCTCAAACTAATTTTCCTTGTATGAAGGAACCAGGTATTTCTAAGGGCAAGTGAACAGCTACATCAAAACATTTGAGTCAGAGCTAAAAGCCCCCAAATTTTCTCCTTTTGTAGCAGGTGGGATACTCACATTTTTGCCCATCCCTGATTCCTGTGCTTAAAATTGAGTGCATTCTTGTGAGAGGTCAGCTCAGATGCTCTGGGAAAACTCAGCTTTTGGTGGAAAAAGAGAGAGACTTCTGATCACAGGACTGTTTGACAACTTCAGTGCGAATGAATCGGAAACATGTGGATTAAATGTCCCTTGAAACACAAATGATTTTTTTTTATTTTAAATTAAGAAGAGAGGGGCTTGGCAATAAACCTTTCCATTTTTTTGCCAAACCCAAAGCATTTGAAAACTAATCCACATTCTGATTTTTACATGCTGCTCCAAGTCACAATTTCTGTACATTGAGATCTGAAGTTTCAAATCACAAATCCAACCTGAAATCGAGAAATACTCGAGCATGTGCATTTTTTACCAGTTGCGCTTCTGTGTTGTTTTAAGATCAACAGAAACCCAAACAATTGTGCACAGATTGAATTGGGAGGTGCCTCAGGGCTCCTGGGCAGGGGACTGGCTGCCATTTCCAATATAAATAGAAACAAAACAAGTGTTTTTTTTTTTTTTTAAGTGAAAATAAAATTAGTATCTTACACATTGAGAGAAGAAAATGTATTCAGGGAAAATAAAAGGTTACAATGTATTTAAGATAATCAAGTAAGCCATGGTCTTGCACATCACCAGGAACCTTGAGAATCCGCATGCTGACAGTACTTGCAATCTTACTGTGAGTATTTATACTAAGTTTGATATTACTCAGTCTAAACTCTTCTCAGCAACTCAACTTCTCAACTAAATTTCACAGGAGTAAAATCATGTGACAGTGAGCACTTATTTTTCCTTGAAGAGCATTCCCCTCTTGTGGTATAATCCAAGTGGTATAAAATAGTGTCAGACACACTGACATCTGCAATGTTTTATCTTCAAGTGTCCTTTGGATTCCCATATAGAGCCAGTCAAAAATCTGTTGACCGCATGACAAGACAGAGGTGAAATAAGGAACGGAAGAAAGATTACAGGGACAAAAGGAGGGAAATACCGGGAGGAAAATGGTGGAAACGGGGGTGGTACGAGGGATGAATAAGAAGAAAAAAGATGGAATTCCTAGCTGTCTTTCAAATGTAAGGAAAAAAACACCAAATGCCTGAATATTTAGTGAACCAACTGTGACGTAAGCAAAGCTAACATGGATGACAATAAAACTCTCGGAGTGTTACTGTTTGGGACATCTCATACGGATGTGTTTCCTATGCAATATCTGTTTCGATGGCCACATAGGCTCAGAGGAAAGGAAATTGTAGGTTAGACCCACAAAGACCTAGTCATGTTCCTGTGTTCCCTACCTCTTACAAGGCCCTGTCAGCATAGCCATACCAGTGACCCAGCATCCATCACATGAACCCTGGGAGAAAACACCCATACACTATCGAAACCATCGCAACTCAGAAACCGTAGTGCAGCCATGACTGAGATACCCTCCTGAGCATCTAGCACCAGCTAAAAATGTATTAATCACACAAAAACTCAGGAGAAAGCAGGGAAAAATGACCGTGAAAAGAGAGAAATAAAAGGAGGGGAAAGCTTGAAACAAGGGGTTAAAATACCTGCCTGAGTGTGCAGTAAAACTTGGAATTCATCTTACACACATGGTTCTACTGTAGCCCACACTTTAAACAGAGCCGTGCTTTCCACTTGACAGACTCTTTTCTAATTGTCCAACATCCGTTCTCCTGGCATGGATAGACAATTGTCTACTAGGATACCCAAAGCAATTTACTTAGTGGACCTACATTATGCCAGTGGCAATATAACTTCTATACAGAAACATTTTTTAGAACAACATACATTTTAAAAATAATTTTCTCAGAAATTCAAAAAACGTTTGTTACAATATTATAGGGTGGTTCAAGTTAAGGACATGTGTGTAGAATTTTAATGACATACACAGCTGGGTCAGTAAGCTTCAGATACTGATCCAAATGTTATTGAACTGTGCCTGTCCTTTCCTTGATATTAATTTCTCTTTTTAATGATTAATTTATCTCCATTTATAATTAATTATTAAGTTCATTTTTATTCACTTAGTTGTCTGCTAAAACTATTCTGTTTTCTATGGGACCATGTTTTCAATATATACATATACACATACATACATATATATATATATACATATATATATATGTATGTATATAAATTTCTTGCCCTCGCTAGTTCTTTTTTCCTCCCTGAAATATTTAAGAAAATTAAACTAGTTTCTGAAATTACATTTGATTAAAAATTATGTAAGTAGAAAATGATCATTTAAATCCATTGCTTTCCCATTAATTTTCACTGTTTTCAAGGCACAGAGATAAGAGCTGAAAGGCTGCATTCTGTCCTGAAGGACCCTAAAGCTGAGCTGACTCTCAGCATGTTACATGTGGGGTAGGGTGTAGTCCCCAGAAGGAAGCAAGCATCCTTTCACAGTTACATCATGTTTTCCCTTGAGCAAAAAACTGAAGTGTGTCTCCTCACACCCACATGACTGTTAACTTCTTCCAGGTAACAATGCCATTTGCTCTGGCCTCTTACCTCAGAAGACTTTGACATCTCCAGAAGTTAAAAAAAAAAAAAAAAGTTGGTAAAGTTGTAACTGAGTCCTAGAATGGGTTAGAAAATATATCTGCTTGCATGCTAAAATTATGTTGACAACATTTCCTATAATTTGACTTATTTTGTTTGATAAATATTTACCTCTGTTTTGGACACTTGACTATGAGAGATGAACAAGATCCACACATCACTTCTCTTGAGGGCAGGTAGCCTGCCTGCCTTCATGCCACATGCCTTGGGCATTGCCAGAAAAGCAGAAGAGGCCCAGGCATCATCTGGAAAACTTTGTCATGCTGTTTTCTTATGTTACCAAGTAACGCTCACAGGACATTCATCAAAAACAAAAACTCTCGAAAATTTACAGCTTCTGGGTCGTGAGCCAACGGAGTTTTCTGAGAAGGGTACACGACAACTTTTAAAAGTAACTTGTTCAGGACTCATTCTTCCTCCTGACAATGTGAAAGATAAGTTCCCACCTGTGGAGTGTGGGATGACCAGCCCCTTTATTCCACCCTCAGACCACAAGGCTCATTCCTGCCATTATGAGGAAGATGATGGATGGATGTCACCTTTCCCACCATTGAAACTCTTATCTCTCTCAACTTAGCAGTTACAGACATGACCTGTTCCCTACCAGCTGTCTCTCTCTGTGAACTACCCCTCCCTAACTCCAAGTCCCTGCTCCATCTGCCCCTTCTCCCTCCTCCCCTAAATTTCAGTTCATATTCCTGCTGCCAAGAACCAATATGTCTGTCAATAGCTCAGTAATGAGAATGACTTACAAGGTCATATAATTCTCACTCTTTCGGGAAAAAAAAATCCCTGTTTCATTCACTGAGAGAAAGTCACCTTCATCTCGAGTATTCAGGAATATGGAAGATCGTGTGCTCATGACCAAAAAATAGTTAGAATTAATTTCATATAATCTCTCTTACTCTCGCTCTCCCTGACCAAGTATCCTCAAGAAGAATTTCTCCCCCAGCATTTATGATTCTTTTGCCAACGCCCTTTGCTTCAAGTTGAAAACAAAATAAAATAAAATATTGACCTTTAGGGAGGAAATTGAGGTTTACAAACACTTAAATTGTTATAGCAAACACTCATTCTGTTCCAGTAGTGTTCTTACTGCCCCCACCCCCACCTTCCTTGAATACAAAGTTTTTGAGCATCATTTCCAAGGAGCTGTCAGTAAGGGATGCATGTTTGGATAGAACAACATAATTTTCCCCAGGAACATTTTGTGCCATTAGCTGAGTAGTGCAAATTAAATTCTGTGTCAGTTTTGCCCAGAGGCTAAGAGTACCTCATTATACTTAACTGAATTCAATAACTCCAATCAAAATATTTGTAAGCAAAATGCAACCAGTATGTCTTATTTTATGCTATAAGCTGTCATGCACAGCCAATCAAACTCATTTTCTACAAAGCATGGCACCTTATACCACTCCATTGCTTAGAACATTCAACAACTTTTAATTAATTATCAGATGTTGATACTGGTCCCTATTTTATAATAACAGATGAAGAACATACATCAAATGAGTGAGATCTTTCCAGTTCGTCTAAACTCTGAAAATGATAAATTATTGTATACAGGAAGGCTCCAAGGGATAGTGTCTCTAACTTATGGCTCCAAGCTGTCCTCTTTCTTAATGGAAAGTCCTTTTCTTTGGGATCCAGTTTTAGGTCATGACAATATCAGCTCCGAATGGGATACCCTCTCTTAGATTTAAGAGCTAGAGTCGTAATGTCCTTCGCTGTACAGTGGGAATCAGACTTGCAACATCACTACTAGCATGCCAGCTGCTTTCCAGCATGTTTTCACATTCATATTGTAATTGGAAGTTGAAGGGTCACTTAAATCCTATGCAGATATCTGACTGCCTGAAACCTTCCTATTCCCTTCACAGTTTGATACTTAGAAATCTGCATCAAAATTGGGGTTCTACATAAGGTGTTCCAAAAATGAAGCCTGTAGGAGGCTACCGCTCTGGGAATTATTGCTTATCTTAGCCGTTCATGGTGCTCAGTTTAGAAATCCTGGATGCAGTCCTTTATTCCCTTCACCTCACCCTAGCTGCTCCACACCATTATCAATTGAACTCTGAAGTAAAGATGAGTGAGTGGAGGAGGTTATCAATATAATTTCACCACTTTAAAAACATTCTAACTTTAACTGAGCTTTACTTCTAAGTCATTCAGTATGAATTATAAAATTAGCAGAATTAAGCACTATTCTAGTTTTAAATGTTGATTCCAGGCTTGAACAGGCACCAGTAAAATATTGTGTTATGTGGAATTTTACCCCAGATGAAAGGAAAAATGCATGGTCATAGAACATTAGTGGTATCTTTTTTTTTTCTGAGCTCTCTATACATATCTTCTATAAAACTACAATATTTTCAGGTTTTGAAATTTTGTTTTAATTTAATGAAAATAATCTATTTGTCTTCATATTTTTCCATCATTTTAATGACCCACTATTGAGACAGTGGCCTGGGTTGTATTTCTGGTAATAGTATGGAACTATCAACATTCTATCACCAAACTGCTCTTTCTAAAATTTATGTGTATGTGGGTATGTGAGCACACTTGTGTTGGTGCCTGTGGAGGTCAGAAAAGAGTGTCCTATCCCCTGAAGCTAGAGATACAGGCTGGTTGTGAGCCACATGACACAGCTTCTAGCATCTGAACTTGAGAGTTCTCTGGAGAGCAAGCAGCAAGCACTCCTAACCACTAAGCCATCTCTAGAGTCTACCTGATTTCCTTTGATTGACATTTATAGAACAGCTAAACTGTTTTTTAAGATAATAGTTGAACAAAATTAGTAAGCCTAAGGCATGTTTGAACAGAAAAATTAAGAACATGTTCTAAGTTACTGGGTTTAATTTGAATCCTGTCATGTTTTTATTTGCCTAGTCTGTTTTCTAGGAATAATCATCACTGTGGCTAAAAAAACATTTTTTAAGGAGGAAAATCTAGCGATGAACCTATATATTTTTCTTTTTTACATCTGAATCTTCTACCTCTAAATTTTTGGAGGAAATAACCTGACAGGGCAATGAAAACTGGATCTATAGGCTTTGGAACCTCACATCCAAAAACTGTTCATTCAGATAGACATAGGTCAAAGCTACATCAGCAAATGGTACCCACAACTACAGAAGAAATTGGTTAGCTTCAGTGTAGTATGGAGATGGGAGCAAGCCAGCCTGCTTTCCAAAGCTATACCACTGTTGCAAGATAAACAGGGACCTGGAGTGTGTGTGGGAGAGCCCTGAGTCAACAGTCAGCCTTCCCTAAGAAAGAAAAGGTTCTTTAGGCAGAGTGCTGGAACACAGGCTGAGAATTAAGGGTCACGGAGATTCACAAGACCAGGCCGGAGGGCCCAGCTAAGATATTTGAAGATAGAACAATAGCATTTTTAAAATATATTAAGATGATAGTATGATCATTGGGAAAATGAAGACCAGGTTGGAGCTCAGGAAACATGTGCAACTACACAATCTTGGCAAGAAATGCAGAGAAGCTATAGCTGTAAGGATTGGATGTTATTTAAAAGCTGTTATTGGAGTTAGAATTATTAGGACTTGATGAGTTGGCTCTAAGTGTTTAGAAAAAATAGGAACTGAACAGGAATGAGTGGGTTCTGATTTGGTAAAATGCATTAAGACAAGCTGAAAGAAGCAGAGGTTTTTGTTTGATTGTTTTTAATTTAAACTCAAGGGACCTGTTTGTTTGAAGTATCTCTAAAGTGTGGATGTACATCTACAGTATGGATGTAGAGATGCTCAGTGTACAACCGATGCTCTGAAACTAAAGTCTATGATAAGATTTGTATTGGAAAGTTTCATGGAGAGAAAATTTGAAGCCATAGTATAATATTCTGTTCTGAGTTTCTTATCTACTTACTAAAAACTCTAACAGAGCGGGAGATGTATTTCCTTAATAGTCATATGACTCCTGTCATAGATATAAATTGTGATCACTGGGGAAAAATTGAGCAGAACCCAAGAACAAGAGCACTGGCTGGAAGTGAGGAAATGGACAAGATTGCATCTCTGTCCTTGCAAAATGTGACAATGGGACTAGATGTCATGTGACTCTTGCCTGTGAGGATCAGCTGCTTAGGATGAGGGTTGTGTCTCCCCATTTCTTATGAGTGAGAGGCACAGGATGGAGACGTGTACCAAGTAGGACACGTAGCAATGGGAAGTTGCTGCAGCCGAGCAATCTCTCCTAGGGCAATCCCCGTCCTGAAGCATTATCTGGAATTTCCCCTGAAAAGCATCTACTGGAGGACATTTACAGACATTTAACTGTTATTCATTTAGTTTGTTAACATATACTTGCCTCTCTTTTCCGAGACAAATAACCTGCAGAACACAAACCTCTGTTGCTGTTTCTTACAATTTCTCCACTCCTTGTAGACATTCACTTGTACTGGTTTAGAGTTCATTTAACCAAAAAATGCAAGTTTGAGGTATACGGACTTTCAAAGTCTTTAATTTCTACCCACAGGAACAAAGTACTGGTGATGACATCTGTTTGATGATTGCTTGCAGATAGTATGGCTCCTAAGCTCTTCTTAGATCCCATCTGTTGCCTTGATTATAAGCAGTTGATTCTCACAGGTAGGATCCATGTGACATCTAGCGTTATTGCCACCATTTGCAAGGACTGAGATGCAATCATGTCCATTTCCACATTTCTATCCAGTGTTCTGTTCTTGAGTTCTGCTCAGTCTCATCTATCTATCTATCTATCTATCTATCTATCTATCTATCTATCTATCTATCTATATCAGCTATCTCCTATCTATCTATTGGTCTTTTGAGACAGGGTCTTACTATGTAGTTCTATGTCCTGAAATTCATTATGTAGACTGGGCTGGCCTCACACACACAGAGATCTGCCCACCTCTGTCTCTTGAGTAGTGCGACTAAAGGTGTCAGCCACCATGCTCACCATGCTTGTCTTGAAGCTGGATCTCTGGATTGTTCCTGTGGACCAGCACCCTATGACATTTCCAAGCTTTGCTTCTCACAGACATACACTGAAGGTATTTGAACATTGCTTGTAGCAAGCTTTCTTGGACTGCCAGCCAGCAAATAATGACCTAGAGACTTATTAATTATGAAAGATTGGCCTTAGCTTAGACTTTTTTTTCTAACTAGGTCTTATAACCTGTTTCTATTAATCTACATTCTATCACATGGCTCAGTTATGTTTCTTCTTTCCCTTATGTCCGACTTGTTTCATGTCCTGTTGGCGTCTTCCCCACACCTAAATTCATCCCTCTAACTTCCTCTCTCTGCCTGGAAGTCCGGCCTATTCTCTCCCACTGAGCTATTGGCCTTTCAACTTTTTATTACACCAATCAAAGCAACACATCTTCACACAGTGTACAAATATCCCACAATAATTTCTTATTTCAAAAATAAATTATGCATGTGCAGTGTATACACACATGTGGGGGTTGTATAAATGTTGTGTGTGTACCCATACAGGCTTGCAGAGGCCAAATGTACTGCTCTATAACCCTTTGCTTTATTTGCCTTAAGTCATGTTCTCTTTTGAACCCAGGGGTTGCCACTGAGGCCAGTACGGCTGGCCCTAAACTTTGGGAACCTACTTTGTCTCCTTCCCATAGTGCTTTTAGTGGGTTCTGAGGATGCAATTCAGGTCCTCATCTTCTATAGCAAGTTTTTTTTTTCCAACTGAGCTATCTCCCTAGCTCCTATTTCCATATTAATGTGCTTTCCACTCACTGGTGTCTATCAATGCTTCTTTTACTTTGGGAGCTTTGGATTTTCCTGAATCCTTCAAGGACTTGTGACTTATCTAGTGAAATGTGATTGAAAGTGACAGTGATGGTCTGAAAACTAGAAACTATATGTGTCTTGGTTCCTAAGGAAACCTAATTCTACTTAGAGTAGAATTCATCAACTCTCATCCCCACAAGCCTTTGACAGAAAGGCAGTATGATTGAGAAAAAACTCATGTTGTAAATCATTTTTATTTAATATTATATTCTTAGTTGTCATAGTATAAACTAGTCTACTCTGATGTTAAAAAAAAAATCACTTTCTTACTTTTGCTGTCCTTGGGGCCTCTTTCCTTGCATGAAACAACTTTGTTACTACAATGAAATGCTTTGTAATTGACCTATGAGGAGACATGGTCCAAGATGAGGTAAATATTCTCTGACAAGGGTAGCACACAGCAAGAGCACATGCCAGACAAACAGTACATGTTGTGAAATAAGAGGCATGAAGAAAGGGACTGAGAGAGCAGGGTCCCCTAGTGCCCTTCAAAGATGCATTCTCAACAACATAACGATGTTCTGTAAGGTCCCACCTCTTAAACATCCATAGCATCTTTTGGTATCACCAACCCCAGGACCAGTGAACCGTTGAGAGACACTAACCATGCCCATTATGCTAACTGATTATCAATACATCAGGTTGAATGTGTGAATGTCTTGTCTTGCCTATTTGACTGAATCTCTATGTAAAAGATTTGCATTGTAATGGTGAGTTTCCTTGAAATAAGAGCTTCAAAGACTGTAATTCTAAATGTCAGGGAAGAGCGATGGATTTTTTCTCATCTTGATGAATGTCTACATTTTAAATATAGACTGAGTCAATCCAGACTAATTTAAGATGGAGCTGCCTAACAAAGATTGAAGAGAGATGAAGGCTAATCACCAACTAAAATCCTGCTTTTGAACAAGAATCATCCCCCATGACTTGTGAGTACTAGAACAATATACAAAAAACATTTGTTCATCTTATTTGGGGAAACATGCTATTTTCAGTTAGACTGACATGGTAATATCCTTTTAAGAATATGACTTTTAAACTATGTAACTAATGAAATTAGTGTCAGAATGTTTGCAAAATCATTTCTCTATGTGAACCTTAAATGATATAACTAAATTAAATCTATGCAACGAAGTTTGCTAATTTTTTAAATGTATACCTCACAGTATTACAAGAAAAAAATTGGTATTCTCAGAGAAGACATTTTTTTTACTGGAACCTCAATGTTTATACCATTACAGAGTTTCAATAATGTTGCAAAAAAAATGAGCATCATCAAATTCATTGAAGACTTATGGTGAGTATAGGGGATGCACTTTATGTTACCGAACTTACATTCAAAAGAGGTTAAATTTTGAGTTTTACATTATACATTATTTGCCTCATCAAAAATTATCTCTTTAGAATATTTGTTTATTTTTGATACAGAATCTCAAGTATCCCAGGCTGGCCTTAAACACACTGTGTAGATCAGGGGGACTTTGAAGTAATGTGTTTACCTTTGCCTCCTGAGTACTGGAATTATAGGTGTGTACTGCTAAACTTGGTTTGTTTGTCATATTTGTTCATATATTTTATTTATTTTTTTGAGACTTTGGCGTGTAGATATTTTCCCCATCCCTCTCCTTCCTCCAATGTCTTCCATATACTGCCCACCCCCACCATTCTCCAATTCATAGCCACTTGCTCACCTGGGATTGGACAACCCGTCAGGAGGCTCATCCCTGAAGCCAACTGATTCTCCCTGTCTCCACAGTCATCAATTGCCTGAATCTCTTCATTTAGGGGTAGGGCTTTGTGAAATTTTCCCCATCTGTGTTAGCATGTCAACAGATGTCATTTTTGAAGTCTTGTTTAGGCAGCTTCACTGCTGAGATTTCGTTGGTTCGGCTTCCCCATCAATATACAGAAGATATTATCTCAAGGCAGAGGCCCTGGTCCTCCAGCCCTTAGAGTCTTTTGGCTTACTCTTCTGTGATGCTTTGGTGTAGCAGTTGTGTTGATGATGAATCATCTGGAGTTGGGCAACATTTGCTACAATTTTTTAACAGCAAATCTAAGCTGGGAGATATATTTTTTATTTATTTTATTTATTAAATTATTTTTATTTATTTCACATACCAACCACAGTTTTCCCTCCCTCCTCTCCTACCTCCTTTCTACCTCTCCCCTCTCCCCCCATCCACTCTTCAGAAAGGATAAGGCCTGCTGGGAAATGTCTTGAGAATTTTAACTAGTAGGTTTAGGTTCAATCTAAACACTGAATTTTAAAAGTACTTTCTTTCTTGTGTGTGTGTGTGTGTGTGTGTGTGTGTGTGTGTGTGTGTGCGTGTGTGTGTGTGTGTGTATTCTTGTCTCTGTTAGCAGGGAGTTGATTAAAATATTCTGTTATGTCCTCCTTGTCACTAGGTCCTTTTGTGATGGATGATTTTTACTCCTCATATTAATAATTTAATCCCTCTCTCTTTGCTAATCAGTTGACTAATATTTCTGCTCTTGTTTATTTTTTTCTTTAACTTTTCTCATTCCAACTTCTTAAAGCAGAGCTTGGTTTGTTAATTTAATTCTTACTTCATATGAGCATTTGATGTTAAAAGTTTCTCATAAAGAAAGCCTTAGCTCTAACCCACAGATTTTGATATATTGTATTTTAATTACAATTGCGTTCAAAAATATTTTCTAATTTCCCTTAGATTTTCTCTTTGATCCATGAATTATTTAAAAATGAGTTGCCTAATTTCCAAAAAGATAATTGAGATTTATATTAGTATTTGTTTTTATTTAATTATCTTATTGTTGATCAAAAATATTTGATAATGTTGCTCAAATTGATACCCATACTTGGTTTTTGATTTCACAATCTGTTGATTATTAAAATCCAATGTCTGTTTTCCTCCTTAGTTCTTTATGTTTTTCTGTTTTGCTTCATGTTTTATTAAGGTCCATTTTTAGGGTTATAAACTCATTTCGCTAACTTTTATTATTTTACAATATTACCTTTAAAATTAAATGTATTTTACTGTTATAAACTACTCTATTCATTTCTGCAAAATTCCTGTTGGGACTGCTTTGCCTGGTTTTAGTAATTAATGGTTTGCTTTTTCTTTGTTTTTAAGATAACCTTTATTCAAATCTTCATTGATTTGTGTCGAGTTTTCTTCTTTAATTAACCTGATATTTTTTCTGCTACAGGGAATGTCTAATCCATTCACTTTATAGTGTAGCAAAGTCCACCATGCCACCATTTTTTTTAAATGTATGTCTTTTATTAACTGTGCCCCTTTTCTTTCTTTCCTGTGTTATTTTGACCCATTTCTATTCCCTTTTAAGTTCTCTAATTTAACTCTGGGAAATCACAATAAGGGGTGTTACTCTATCAGCTTATCCTAACATCAGATACCTTGATGAACTATAAGAACTCTATACCATTCTTATATGCTTTCTTGCCCTTTTGGTGTGATTATCAGCTATTTTCCACTATATGTGTTATAAACTCTATGATATATTATTGTTGTTAATGTTATCATGTTATTACTTTAATTCAGTCAACATTTTTAAAGTAATAAAACAATGTATGTGTATAGGTATGCATCTATATTTAGCCTTATATTATTTATGGTGCCCTTTATTCACATTTCCACCTATGATCATTTCCCTCCACCCAAGAGTGCTCCAAGCATATGTTGTATGTAGATATGCTGGTAGCAAAGGCTCTTAGCTTTTGTGGATCTAAGATAGTTGTTGGTTTACTTGCATTTCTGAGAAGTGCTTTCACTTGATATGTATTGACAGTTGTCTCTTCGAATACAGTCGATCTTGGCATCTATGGGGTGTGATGAAATGACTGCCATTATTCTTTTATTGTTTTTCCTTACATAATGAGACTTCTTTTTCTGACTGCTTTTGAAATTTCATGCTGAATTTACAGCAGTTTAGCAATTCTGTACTTAGATGCGGTTTCTTTAGTAATTAATCTGTTTAAGGTTCACGAACTTCTTGGATTACTAGATTTTTTTTTATCAAATTATAAATTTTAGCCCTAATTTTACAGTTTTGTGACCCATTTTCTTTTCTCTTCTTCTCGAGTTTCTCCTTAACACCACTTCATGTGTCATCGAAAGCTCCAGCCATGGGTCTTGTCTTTACTTCAGCATGAGTGATTCCTATGGACTGGCATGGATACAGTCACCCTTTCTCCAGTCAATTTAATCTGCTATTACCCCTCAGTGAACTTTGCCTGTCAGATAGTATAATGCATTGGTCATGGTAGCAGTTCCTGGTTCCTTAACCAAATCCCTCTAATAGCTTCCAACTACTCAGTTCTTTACCCTCCTAGGCATCTTTGCCTAATACATCCTGTAAAAATTGGTGATGGTTCTTCTAATTCAGTGGTTCTCAACCTTCCTAATGCCGTGACCCTTTAATGCAGTTCCTATTCTTGTGGTGACCCCCAACCATAAAATTATTGTTTCCTACTTCATAACTATAGTGTTGATGCTATTATAAATTGTATTGTAAAAAAAATCTGTGTTTTCCAGTGGTCTGAGGAGACCCCTGTGAAAGGGTCATTTAACCCTAAAGGGGTTGAGACCCACAGGTTGAGAACCACTGAATCTAACTCCTTTTTTGATTATTTCAGCATTTAGACTAGAGTATTACTGTTTTTTTTAATTGACCACCCCATCAAATGGAAATACTTTCTTATATCCTAGATGTTGTGTTTGAAGGAACAATAGTTATTGTAGAAGATTTATTTAAGAACCTATAAACCTAAACCAGGCTGTCGGTGGCACATACCTTTAATCTCAACATTCAGGAGGCAGAGACAGGCAGATCTTTGTGAGTTCCAGGCCAGCAGGTCTACAAAGAGAGCTCCAGGACAGCCAATGCTGTTACACAGTGAAACCCTGGCTTGAAAGGAAAAAAAAATACTATAAACATATGTTCTTATATAGTGTGTGTATTTAATAAGGCAATCATTTCTTTATTAGGAAGAATGGTAGAAAGTAGAAAAGCTGTTTAGTTTGACCCAATAATAAATTTAGCTTCTTATGAGCTGGATTGTGTGATTATAGTCACTAAAACAAAACCTCGGAATTGAGACACCAGGACTCTAATATGCTGTCCTTTGCCTTTTTATTACATCTGGAACTTCCTGCCCAGCCACTAGGTGGAATGTTGTGGATCTTAGGAGACATTGACTTAATTGGAATTCTGGTAGAAAAGTCAGATTCATTTATTCCTCTAGAATTAAAATTTTTGAAAATATGTTTAGCTTCTCTCCCCAGCATTGCCTGGGAATCAAAGACTATGTCATCTCAAATCTATAAAACCATGAGACTGCTTGACTGCTATGCATGTAGTCCTCTCAAGAGGGCTAGATGTAAAATGTGATTTCTTAGGAGACTATACAAGTGTAAATAGTTGGGAATAGGAGCCTCCAGAGTGTGAACTGCTCGGGTTGTGAAAGCGTGAGACTGTAAGCTTTCCAAATCACAAGACTGTGACGCTGCAGGTCTATAAGCCTGCACAATCCCCAAGGCTGCATGTCTGGGAGCTTGCTACTTGGCAGAGTGATGTGTAGATCTGGATTGTCTCTACATTAAAATCCAATACACCACCAGCACATAGATTTGGGAAATATCTTGCTTTTTCAATGGGTTTTGACCTCAACAATACTCTGATTTTGCTTAGCAATTTCTCTGATGTTCTTACTGAACTTTCTGTTTCTTTGTTCCTGGAACTCCTTGTTGGTAGAAATATTTGGCTTCTCCATTGATTCTTTTTGTTCTGGTGTCAGTTAAGGTATTTCACATAGGTTCTTACTCTAACTGGAAGCAGAAGCCATCAGAACTATTTCAAGGGGTGACAAATAGTAAAGAAACATGTCAGATCACTTTAATTTGCTTCTTCATATCCTGTCTGCTTATTCTATTCTGTTTTATTCTCTTGTCCCTCAGCTTGTATTAGGCCTAGCAAAAAGGGAAGAGTTGGGCAATTTATTTCTTCAGCTACCTCCCTGCTGACTTAGGAAGAACTCTAAGAGTTCCTCATACATCAGAGTTCCTGTCAGGATTCTTTTTTTTTTTTTAGCTATTTTTATTTATGTGTGTTAGGCTGCCTGAGTTTTGTGTATCACATGTGTGCATATATGCCTGAGGAGACCGCAGGGCATCCGATTCCCTGGAACTGGGCTTTCAGACAATTGTGAACCTAATGTGGGGTTTTCAAATCAAACCCTGGTCCTCTGCAAAAGCAGTGTAAGCTTTTAATCACAGGAGCATCTCTCTAGTACCCCAGATTTGGGCTTCTTCTTTTTTTTTCCACATATGTTAACTTGTTATTTTCTTTTTTTAATTTTAGAATTTTTTATTCATTTTACATACCAACCACAGATCCACTACTCATGCCTCCTCCCGCTCTCCTCCAGTCTCCCCCCCCCCCTTTCCTCTATCCCCTCCTCCAAAAGAGTAAGGGCTCCCATGAGGAGTCAGCAAAGCCTGGTACATTTAGTTGAGGCAGGACCAAGCTCCTCCCCGCTGCATCTAAGATAAGCAAGGTGTCCCACCATAGGTAATGGGCTCCAAAAAGCCAGCTCATGCACCAGGGGTAGATCCTGATCCCCCTGCCAGGGGCCCCTCAAACAGACCAAG
Source organism: Peromyscus eremicus (assembly GCF_949786415.1). Taxonomy (NCBI): domain Eukaryota; kingdom Metazoa; phylum Chordata; class Mammalia; order Rodentia; family Cricetidae; genus Peromyscus; species Peromyscus eremicus. The sequence goes on along the minus strand of NC_081424.1, from coordinate 27,089,444 downwards.
CTACACAACTGTATCCCACATGCAGAGGGCCTAATCCGGTCCCATGCAGGTTCCACAGCTGTGGTCTAAAGTCCATCCAGTAACTTGACAGAAGCAGACGCAGAGATCCACAGCCAAACACCAGGCTGAGCTCCGGGAGTCCAGTCGAAGAGAGGGAAGAGGGATTCTATGAGCAAGCAGAATTCTTTCTTAACATTGTCCTCTAGGATCCTGATAAAGAAATAGCTCCCTCCCCCAGCCCATCATACAGCAGCACTGGGATACAAATAACTGGCTTGTATGCGCTCCTTGTGATTTCCTGAATCCTGATCACATGCTCATAAGTGATCAAGTTATTGAACTCTTCTCACATAACCGTGTCTGAAAGTTCTGTTTGTGCCTTGCGGGCACTCTGATCCCAGGGGTTTTCAAACAGCAATCTCTGAGACTGAAGGCTGTTTAGATGAAAGGAGCAATCAAACAGAACTGTGCATCCAGGAGCCTTCAGATGAAAGGAGACTGCAGACCAGAGACGCTTTCTCAGAGGAGGTGGAGCTCCTAAAGAGGAGCAGGGATACTAAGATGGGCCAGACTTGAAAATGGAATAAACAGAATGTCAGGAGTTCAACAGGACAATTAGACATAAAAGGAGAGGCATAAACTTTAACATTTTTATGTCCCTGTCTTTAACCACTTGTTACATGGCAGGTTCTGGTTCCATTCTGGATATTTTAATAGATGCTGAAAAGCATGTATTTTTCTTACACAGTTTGCTAATAAAGTGTTTACTGTAGCCGAAGAAACATTTAACTCTAAAACCTAAAGAGAAAGCACAGCATGTACAATATATAAAACCCAAAGCCCTTCTGAGCAGAAAGATCTGAAGGAAGCACTGTGGCTCTTAACGACTCCCCCACTTACCTCCTGGTGGACTCTAGAGAGACTTCAGAATCCTTGATAGCTATCATCTGGAGACACAATTGAGAAATGTTGGGTCTTGATCTGGTCGTTCTAAAATGCATGGCATTTAGAAACAGACCAGAGAGGAACCTTGAGCTTGGCAACCCAGGCAACTTTTGGTCTGGGGTTAGAGGATCACAAAAGCTCACAAAGGCAATGTGGGGATAATTCAGAAGAGTAGCATATTATAGGTTTGTGTTGTTGGTATAGTATGAAACAATGATACAAAATCATGAGGCATTACTCTGAAAACTCATCCAGAGGATATTATGGGAAGAGGAGAATGGGCAGGGGAAAGACAGGGAAATGGAGGTAGATATGGGTAAAGGGAGAGGGCTGGAGCTAGGTGGAGAACACAAGACCTTGGAGCCTATTTTTCTAACGACTAGCTTAGGATGCTTTAGAGCATTGTCCACAGCCAAACTTTATAGAATTCTGGGCTTGATATTAGTTCTTTCAGTATTATTACTTTGTGATTTGTAGCATGAATCTTAACAGATCTTATTAATAAAAACAAACCTGGAGCCAGGTATTGGGGTGAATACTGGAAGATCAGAGAAGCAGAACAAGCCACAGCTTCCTCACCTTGCCAATTCCTCAGCTGATCCTGTTTCCTCAGACTAGAATCCTCTCAGTCCTCATCCAGAATGAGTCTCAGCTGAACCACTATTCTAAACCTAAAAGCTTAACCAGACTCTAGTTTCTGGTCCTCATGCCTTATATTCCTTTCTGCTTCCTGCCATCACTTCCTGGGATTAAAGGTGTGTGTCATCATGCCTGGCTGTTTCCAGTGTGGCTTTGAACTCACAGAGATCCAGACGGATCTCTGCCTTTGGAATACTAAGATTAAGGGTGTGTGCCACAATTTTCTGGCCTCTATATCTAGTGGCTGTTCTGTTTTCTGACCCCAGCTAAGTTTACTAGGATGCACAATATATTGGGGACACAATATCGCCACAGTGATTAGTAACTGCCATAGGCCTGGATTCATGCTCCTTTCTTATTTGCAAATTAGACTCAATTTAAGAGGTAAAGCAAACAGATCAGTTCCCAGCTGACCATACTTTAAGTCAACCTTCAAAGTTAAGTACAGTTCACCACCATACTTCTCCCTGCTCCTTTTTTTTTTAACCAGTGCATCCCTCCCAGGAGGTGCAGAGGTGGAGAAATGAATGGGATCAGAACTTTTTGCCACTCACCTAACATAAATTATTACTTTCCAATGGAGAGCAGTTATTTGCAAGACTGCCATAAATTGTTGAAATGAATGTTTGTGAGACAAGAGAAAGCAGGCTGCCTGATTGCCTGTAAGAGACAGGGGACTAGGGAGGGAGCCTAGAGGCATCATCACTATCCTTCCAGGTTGGTAAGCAGAGGGATTCCATAGCTTCAGCTCTCAAAATAGAAGGAGAGGAAGGGGAACACACACACACACACACACACACACACACACACACACACACACACAGAGGCATGCTGATTGCATTGTTGCAACTTAAATTGTACTCAGATGCTTAATCTGATGTGCCAAAAACAGTGAAGGCTGAGCCCGAAAGATCAGAAAAGTGACATCTGGTATTGGATGCCCCAGCAGACATGACTAATACCTTAGGTATTGTGTAGGTTCTGCCTTAACTAATTTAATATTCGAATATGAGGGTCAGCCCTACAGAGTTCTGCGCTAAAGAAGACATTGGCTTCTCAGAATTTCCTCCTTGCCCCTAACAGTACTATTTAAGGCGGCTGGATTTCTATCTTGAGGGCTAAGCAGGACTAGTTCTGAATTTCCACATTCTTGTTAAGACTCATTTGTTTTGTGGCTCTCACAAATGGTCCAGTTCTGAGAGACCCTGAGAACTCAACCATAACTTGTAATAAATAAATAACCTCCCCATCATTTGCCCCTTGGATATTTGCTTAATTCCATAACATTTTAGTTTTGCACGCGTGTGTGCACACCCCACCCCTACCCCCAGTTCTCCAATGTAAATAAAAACCTGGTGTCCTCCCCTCAATAACTTTTACCATAATACTGAAGAACCCTACCCTGGCTTCAAGGTTGAAAGTGTCCTCATTAAACCAAAAAAAAGTCGTCTTGTACCTTATACAGAGATGTTAGCGCCAACAATTTCAACTGAGCCAATATTTCTTGAATTCCTGAAAATTCCAGTGGCAGCTATGAAGATGTTATAAATGATCATTCAATTACATTTTAATTACTAAAAAGACAAACCCAAGTATCACACTGAGGACCTGGCAACCTCTAATTATCATTAAGTAGCAATGCAATGTTTGTTTGTAGAAACATAATTGTGGTGATGAGAACTACAGGTCACTGACTATTGAGGCTAAAACTTGCACCAGATGCTTTACATACTGGATTCCATTACTCTTACAAGGTATGTATGGAAACCATCCCAGCATATAGGACCAAGAAATAGACTTAGAGAAAGTAAGTTGTCCATGTAAGATCACACAGATTAGTATTAACTGAATAAGAATTCTAAGCCAATTTATCCTCAGAGCCTACAAATTTTTCTTTCCTGTTTCCTCATCTGAAATGCAGCAACATAAGCAATTAACATCATTTTTCTCAAGATTCTGATATACATGGCCCTCACATCTTCCTTTAGATAGAAATATAAAGATTCCCAAGGCTGAGAATAATTAAACATTTTAGGGCATGTTTCAGAGCTTCATTTTCTGTGTATATACAGAAAAGTAGTACTTGCATTTTCCAAGCCTAAAATTTTGCTGAAAATTAACTACTAAGATGACTCCAACCTGGAGTACTTGCATAGAAGAATACAACCCTGGGTACATTCTCAGTTCTGCCTAAACAAATAGTAAAACAGCTTAACGCTCACGTGTGTCTCCTACAACACACCCTACTATAAATGGCTAGCACTAGCCTCTTGCATAGATTCCCTGTATTGTGCATAATTTTCCCTTCATTCTTATTAGTTCTTAGAAAAGTTCATATAATGCACTTTGTTCTTATTTACTCCATCCTCCCAGATCTATCCCCCTTTCCTTACTCATCCAACTTTGTGTCTTTTTATTTTAATTTAAAAATCAAGTAGAGTCTGTGCTGCCCATATACTTTTGAATATGTGGGCTTCTACTAGAATGTAGTTAACCTACTAGGGGCCATGGACTTAAAAAAAAACTAAGTCTCCCACTTCCAGCACCTGCCAACTGTCAGAAGCTCCTTGGCTAGGGGCAGATCTCCAGGTCTTCATACCCAACTCTCTCTATATACTGGAAATTTGTCTGGCCCAAGCCTGTGCTCTGTCTTTTGTATATCGTCTCAACTATTGTGATTTCATACATGTAACTACCCCACTGTGTTCAGAAAACAGTTTCCGTTAAATCATCCACCACCTGTTACAGTTCATACAATGTTTTTAACCCCTTTTCCAACCCAATCCCTGGGTCTTGGGAGGAGAAGCTGTGATGTAGAGGTTCATTTGGGGCTAATCTCTTGTTTTCTGCCTCTTGATTAGTTGTGGACCTCTATGTTAATCACTGTATACTGAAAAAAAAGAAGAAGCTTCCCTTATAGGGGTTGACTGATGTACTATGTAATACATACACAAGTCATGTGGTGTCCCTTTAGTACTATGTCCATTTAGCAAAGTAATAGCAGCAGTTTCTCCCATAGGGGCTATGATCTGTCTTGCAACAAATTCATGGCCTCAATAATGGTAATAATTAAGTTCCTTAAAAATTATTCCTTTGAGCCAGGTGTGTGTGGTGCATGCCTTTAATCCTAGCATTTGGGAGGCAGAGGCAGATGGATCTCTGTGAGTTTGAGGCCAACCTGGTCTACAGAGAGTGTTTCAGGACAGCTAGAGCTATACAGAGAAACTCTGTCTCAAAACCAGAAAAAAGTATTATTCCTTTTGAGTGAGGAGTGTGGACTCTTCTAAATGAAGCAATGTCTAGTGTTACTTGCCAACCTGACATTATCTACAACCCCCTGGGAGATGGGCCTCTGGGCATGTTTGTGAGGGAATATCTTGATTGCTTTAACTGAGATGGAAGATGTGCTCACTGTTAGTAGGGCCGTTTGGGGGCTGGGATCCTGAACTGTGTCAAGGAAGGAAGGGGGCAGAGCAGCAGCAACATTCACTGCTCTCTGTTCCCGATTATGAATACAATATGATGAGTTGCTTCTACCTCTTGCCACTGTGACTTCCTTGCCATGGATTGTACCTTGTACAAGGAGCTAAAATAAACCTTTCTCCTTCTCCTTTAAGTAGCCTATCTATCTATCTATCTATCTATCTATCTATCTATCTATCTATCATTCTATCTACCTACCTATCATCTATCTACCTATCATCTATCTATCTAAATGTATATATATATATATATAAAATTTCTATCTACCTATCATCTATCATCTAACTTCCTATATCTGTATCTATATATCATCTCTATCTATCTATCATTTATCTCTCTCTATATATATCTATATAATCTACCTATATATCATCTATATCTATCTGTCTGTATATCTATTGTCAGACTATTTTATTATAGCAACAAGAAAGGAACTTAGTTGAAAAGACATACTACTCTCCTTAATCATGCCCCTGACTACCCAAGATACACTCAGCGACGGGGACAGTGACACATGTGACTCAGAGAACTCCAAGTACTTTCCTGCAAGAGAATCCCCACTGCTCTAGTTATGACCAGGACTTCTGGAAGGCATGGTCTAAAGTCTGACCACAGTAACAGATCTCACCACAGTGGGAGAATCTTCCTGCAAGAAGAATGGCTTCTCTCAGAAATGAAGCTAAGAAGACACTGTACTGTTTTATTTTTTTTAAAGTGTGTGTTGAAGGGGGTATTAGAGAGAGGGGAGAATTAGAGGGATGAGTAAGATTGAAGGCTAGCTTTTAATTTTGCATTGAAGAGTCAGTTAACAATGGTTACAAAGGAAATTAAAAGCCTGGAAGCATTTGAGGTTTTTGTTATTTCTGAGGTTACGAAACACATCAGTGTTGCATAGGCCTGTGTTTAATGTGGTGTAGCAATGTGACAGCCTTTGTGGATAGGTTCTGGAACCCTTTGAATGGCTTCCATGAACAAATCAGCATTCTTTTTACAACAGTGACCCTCAGATTGTGCGTGCCCATTTTTCTGGCTCTTAAAGGCCATAGTCCCACACTTGTCATGAAGTTCACTCAAGCAGTGTGTGTTTGGGGATTTGAGGGTGAGAAGAAAGGCCTGGCTGGAAATGTGGCTGTGAATCTGAAGAAGCAAAGAGTCTAGAAGAGAATCATCAAGTGGCAGTTCAAAGCAACATAGTGTCCACTGGTGATTCTTGTGGTGAAATTGCCACTGAAATCCCAAAGCCCAAGTAGAATCCAACCACATACTCATTGTAAATCACTTGTAAAGGGTGCTTTCCATGGTAATAAAAGGGAGAGTTCCTTCCAAAGCTCTCAATGTTCAAAAGGTGAGTCTGTCAGACTCAGTCAAGGTACCGATGAATCTCACAAAACCTCCTTAGCATGTAGAGCAGAGGTTATATCAACCTTTATTTCATTTGAGTTATGAGCTAGGAATTCATCTACATACTTGAATAATACATATGAATATAAGCCTTATTATGAAGATAGTATTATCATTCACTCTATAGAAGGGGGGGGTGAACAAGATAAAAAAACTAGTGGAAGCACTAATGTAAACAGATATTTCCTATCCAGACTACCCAATCCCAAATAACTGACTCAGAGGCTGAACATAAATTACAAACACTCAGCCGATAGCTCAGGATTATTACTAATTAGCACTTATATTTTAAGTTAACCCATATTCTTTATTTATGCTCTGCCATGTGGTGGTACCTTTATTAGCATGGCACATCATTCATCTCCTGCTCCTTTTGCATCTGGCTGGTGACTTCTGACCCCACCTTTCTTCTTCCCAGTATTATCAGTTTGGCTTTCCTGTCTAACTTCCTGCCCAGCAACTGACCTGTCAGTTTTTTGTTAACCAATAACAATAATACATACTCAGAGTGTAGAAAAGGATTGTTCCACAGCACTTCATCCTTTTGTCTAATTAAAAAGGAAGGTTTTAACTTTAACATAGTAAGATTATATACAGCAAAACAGTTATAAAGTAAGAATTACAGCTATAATATCCAATCTATTTGTATTTGGCAAAATTAGAGAATATATTATCTATCTTATCTTTGTGAGTTCAAAGTTTTGTACCTAATTTATCTTTTATCATAACTAAAGAAAACTATAAGTATAACTATCTGGTCTTCAACTCCATCAAAGAACCCAGAAGGGTGAAATGTTACCTAAATACAGGAATCTCAAGTTGCCTAGAGAGTCACCCAAAGTTCCTCTGCAGCATTGGGGCATCTATCTTTAGCCTACAGGCCTAGCATATCTGACCAACTTTCCTGTGAAGCAGGGAATTTTGAAGGACTGTTCTACCTTGTCTTGACAAAGTTCAGCAGTTGCCTTTCTTGGGTCCTGCTGGTATAGTTTGGACAGTAACTGTCAGCAATTGAAGCAAGGGAACTTTCTTTGTCCACATGGCTAGCTTTTGCCAAAAAGAAAACAAATGTCGTATGGAGTTTCTTTGATGTCTATCATCTTCTTTGAAGTAATTGGTGCTGCTAGGAGTAGATGCATCTCACTGTCAAGAAAAGTTCTTAAAATATTTTAAATGCCATATTCTGTAGGTCTTTGAAGTGTTTGAAGACTGCCTATCTATCTGAAATATATCTCTGTATGACCTTGAAAGCATACCTCATTTGACTATAAATTTGCTATTATAGATGACTATTAATCTGTATTTCTTAATTATATATTACATTTTTAATGAGCTGCAGAAACGTAATACCATAAACAAGAGTAGAAATATACATACAGTATAACAAAATTAACTTTAAATTTGTATCAATAAACTAAAATCCATACCAATGTAAAATATCCTGAGATTAGTAACTGTTTTTGGATTAAAGTACATTCAGTATTCTATCCTTTTATCCTATCATTTCTATATCCTATCCCCATTTTGTCCTTTAAAGAGAGATCTTTGAAATTAATTCTTTTGCTTAGCTTTTTTTTTTTTTTTTTTTTTTTTTGGCCAGTTACAATGTGTAACCAAGCCCCCTAAACAAAGACAAACATCCAGAATCCATTTTGGGGGGAATGTGAGTGTGTCTAGGCTACTTCCTTCTAATTGGGGGAGCTGGCAATCTTTGGGTAACCCTGAGAAAGTTTAGGATTATTTATGGTCAAGTCCTGACTGGAGTATTCTGTGAGGCTGGATTATCTCAGCTAATCACCTTGAAGCTGTTCTAGATGTAAAACTCAGAGGAAAAAGTAACAGAGGCACTCTGAGACACTGGATCACCTGGGCCATCCACTTCCATTGGAGATTTTTCAGGGGTCTTCCTTGATCAAACCTCATTTTTCTTAATGCAGAATGAATCCACAGGTTTTCATTTCCAACAGAAATAAAAACAGAACCTTTTTCCCGAAGTAACGTATCTTTTGACTTAATGTTTGAAGTCAAGATAATTTTCAAATATATAGGTTGGGTTAATATAGCAGTTATCATAATGCAAGGTCTTTTAGCAGCCAAAAAATTTAAAAAGAACACAACAGTATACATAATGCAGACTCTCTGTGTATTTTCCATCTTTATGTGGCTTATTATATTTTTTATTACTCTATTTATTTTTTAAGCACTTTGTTTACCCCTTTTTTTTCTCTCCCAAGCCTACACATATTTTTAAACACACTGTGACCCTTTTAGAGGTTTCTTTTTGTCTGAATCTGTTCTTACTGCCCAGCTGTAACCTTTTCTGTCTGCATGAGCAAAAACTCTGCTGTGTAACTTAGATCATGGCATGCTAGTGCTGGCTCCTACCCTCCGTTCCCTGAGAGGCTAGTATTATGGAGGTGGAGGCACATTGATTGTCAGCTTTGGGAGTCATGTTTACTTCCCTAGTTCTGGGAAGTTTCTACGTCCATGCTACCAACGAGGACCTTGCTGCCGGCTGCTCATAAACACCATGTAAGTGTTTGGTAATAGGATCTCTTAAAAGAGCTGCCTGTTTTATCCACTATGCTAAGTCAGGAAACTATCTCTTAAAGGAGCCGTGCTACCAAGAAGCCATATTTGACTCCAATCTTGTGTGTCTAGAATCCTTTTTTAAGTTTTGCAGGTTTTATGTGAGAATTTCGGCCACATGTTAGAATGCCATTTGTAATCAGACTTTTTGGTCCCATCCACCCAGTTCCAAATAAACACACAGAGACTTAGATTAATTTCAAATGTTCAGCCAATAGCTCAGGCTTATTAGTAACTAGTGCTTACATTTTAAGTTAATACATATTCCTTGTTTACACTCTGCCACATGGCAATACTTTTATTAGCATGGCATGTTCATCTCCTACTTCCTCTGCATTTGATTGATGAATCCTGACTTCACCCTTCTCCATCTCCTGCCTAACTTCCTACCCAGCTATCAGCCTGTCAGCTTTTTATTAACCAATGAAAGTAGTATATATTCATAGTGTAGAAAGGATTGTTCTACAGCACACTAATGGCTAAGAAGTGGGTGAGAATTAATTCCAGGCAGACTAACAGTTCTGCTCACACTCTGAAGCATCATTTCCTATCACACATATATCATGTCCTTTTATGTAAATGGAGCCCATTTTTAACACGAAGGTAAAGATAAGTGGGCTTTTACATTGTTACATACTCAACTGATTTGTTAAATGATTAACTTTATAACCAAAATCAGCTTCTTCAATGATATTCAAATAAATTTGTATTCTGTTACGTATTTGAAAGCTCTATTTCAATCTGTCTGGCATATAGAGCAAGTGTTTTTCAGAACTGTTGAATTTTTCAAGGCTTGTCCGTGCTCTTGCCCCTGATAAGGAGGATGAACGAAAGAAACAGGCCATGGATCCTTCTTCCTCATACATTCTATTATTTCACTATTTTGTATTTTTCAAAGATAAGCAGCTAGTGTCTTCTTTATTTTTAGAACATTGCTGGAACTCCTTACCGTCTTAACCACAAAGAGAAGCCTCTTCCAGAACCTTTAGGTGACGTATTCACAGAGATAAAAGTAGAGGCGCCACCCTTGTTTTGAGACAGGGTGACAAATTAGCCTTGGGTTCACCAAATAGGCTAGGTTGGCTGGCTCATGAGCCTTCACAATGCTGAGACCACAAGCACATGACGTCATAACCAGCCCTCTAAGTCCTCAAGGTGCTACCTTCTTCCTTAGTGAATAAGATGGAATGTCACTGGTTAAACCATGTTCTCATTCATTAAAAGTGAATACTCTCCCAAATAAGTTCACATTTAGATCCAGAAGAAAGCAGAATCAGCATTAAAGGAGTAGGTGTCCTACAGCAGATATTTAATTCACAAATACAGTTAAATTGGTTTTTAGGAAAAAAAAATGCAATCTAAACATGCCAAGGAAAGTTCACAATTTGATAAAGGCAAAAAAAAGTAAAAAGACAAAAGATTTTGTTAAAGGTCTGTCCAAGGGATTCCATTCTGTTCAGATGATTAGACATTACAATGTCCTACACAGAAAACTGAAACAGCAGAAACATTTTGAACAGGAGTGATGAGAAAAAGAAAACACTTTAAAATCTCATAGGAAAATAAAATAGTACAAATATTTAACTCGTGGTGGAGAAGAGGTAGAGAGCTACATCTTTTTTTCTTTAACTATCAGTTTTCTAATGACTTGATTTGTATACCTACTCTGAAGATTAAAGACATAACCTAGGTTATTGAGAGCTCATTAGCAGAGCTGGGAATATAAGAGCTGGTCTAGTATGTATAAGGCCTGGATTCAGCCTCCACTCCCCATCCTTCAATTAAACTTTGAGCTATCTTGTCTTACCACGGATTAGGAAATCCTTTCATATTTAGCAAGTACATTCCTGTCAAATGAATTCTATCTATTAGATAAATTTTATCCAATCTTCCTAAACCTTCAAAAGACTACAATAGTACGACACGACATTCTCTGTAAATCCATTATCCAACATGAATTTAAACCAAAACTCACAGAATGTCACTCAGCATACATGAAGAGTACAGCATACATGAAGAGTCCTTCAAAGTAGCATGGGTCTTAAATCTAAATCTCTCTCAATCATTTACTGCAGTCAAGCTATTTAAAGTCCTCCAGGCTCAGATTTCTTATATTTAAAAACGAGTAAAGAACAACACCAAGAATAAGGACTGCTATACAATTCTGAATTAGACACAGCTCGTTGAATGGCAGTTACTATTGCTTTTCTAGTTTAATTATCTCTGGTGCAGAAATACAACTGACATTTTTGACCTAACCAAATTACTTAATTAGACAAGATGCCTAAGCATGACTCTCTGCATGAGAAGTAGGGCCCACAGCAAAATGGAAGATGAAGTCTTCTAGTCAAAAATTACTGAAATCTCAAGGCGCTAACAGAAAACGCAAAGTCAAGCATAGTTACTTCTGCTCATCAGGCCCCATGTGACTTCACAGGCCACCCACATAAGAAACTGGCTCTTGTCTTAAGTGATCCTTTGAAGTATCATAACTAGATGTAAGAACTGGGAAAAATAACCAATGTTTTAACACTTCAGTAGATCTAAGACAAATATCATCATCAATAATAATCTGGATACATATTTAAAAGTTGCCAGCCAGTTTCACTCTTCTAGTTCTGTTTGGTACTGTGTGTCATTCTTTCCCAAGGAAAATGCATTCGAGAATTGTGTTTTGATGAAAAAAAAGAAAAAAAAGAAAATCCAGTCAACTCTTCTTCATTTTGCAGTACAATTGACCCTTGGAAGCAGAAAAGGAATTAGAAAAACAAAATAAACATTAGAAAACCTGAGGCATTCTGGACAGTGATCTGAGAGGAAAATGTGTTAACAAATGTAATTCTGTTTAGGACTACAAAATGAGAATGCAACTTTCATTAATATCCTGGGTTGAAGCCAGGGATTTGTCTGATTGATATGGGGAATCCCAACTGTGAGGTTGGGAAAAAGGCTGAGATTTATGTACACTAGTATTTTTTTTGTTGTTGTTGTTACAGTTATGCTCATGTCTCTAGAGGCAAAGGCAGATTTAATAAATCAAATAAATAAATAAGTGCAAGCAGCATGCTATGTTCAGTTCCTCATGCAAAGTTTCCATTGTTGTTCAACAGATTTCCACATGTAAGGCAAGGACCAAAGATGGCTCTCTCATTGCTCATTATTTGAAGGAAAATATCTAGCTTTGATAATGATGTAATATGATTTTCACCCCCTGAACTTCATAGAAAACTATGTAATCTTTGCCAACATACCCTTATAAGCAATGGCGTGCTTTCTGCTTTTAATGGTGGGTGAAGAGCTTGTGAACACTTTACAAGAGTATGTCACTGCTCGGTTTGGGGTCTTTATGTGGTAAATAATTGCAGCTGTGAGCGAGTTTGAGAAATAACTGTACCACTTGGGGATTATTTTTTCTATTCCTTTTGAAAAGGGAGGGAAAGATTAAGATAGAAAGAAGGATGGCTCAGTATAAGTCAAGTAAGAGAAAAAAATGCTAAAGATGTCTAAATATTGGTCATTGCAGCTCCCATAACTCATAGAATCACAGCATCATATGATTTTAACTGAGAGGATTCAACAATGTCATATGCTAAAATTTCATTTCATAGCTAAGGAAATAAAACCCAGGAAAATGGACTCATTGAACTCTGCTGTTACCCTGGTCATCCAGCTTCCTGGGCTGTAATCCTGTCCTTTTTCATAGGACCTCCCCATAGAGTTCATTACATGGAAGTTGCAAACAGCATCTCTCTGAGAAGATCTTGTCCAACTAGATTTACAAATATTTTGTTAACTCGTGTGATAATCCATCCATTCACTTATTCAATAAATTAGTTATTTCAAAGAATATTTTCTAAGCCCCTGTAACTTTGAGAACCTAAACAGGCCCAGCAGAATGTTAATCACCACAGTTCAGAATGAAGATTTGGGAGCCAGGCCACCCATTTTCTTGCCAACTATGAGTTCCTATAGACTTTCTTTCACCTTTCTTGGTCTCAGTTTCCTTCTTGGTTAAACACAGACAATAGAAGCACCTGTTTCTTTGGCTGTTACAAAGATTAAAATCAGTGATTCACATGATAGCAATTTGAGCAGTAGATGATATACGACACACACTGGAAATACTTGTGCCTTCTATGAAGTTGCAAGGCCCTGACTTAACCACTGAAAATACGCATATCTGCTTTATAATTGAGCGTGTCATGTTTCTCCAACTTCAAAAGATACAGAGTTTTAATCACAATATCATAAGCTTGAGGGATAAATAGTCAATATTTAAAATAGAGACATCTTGGTTTTCCCTTTGTAATTCTTAATAATTGTCAAGCCTAGACTCAACACACCAGTAATCTAGATGCTATATCCTCAGAAAGGAAAAATGCAAGATTTCCAGTAGTTGTCCAACTCATCATTTGATAATATGGAAGATGATACACAGAATTGATTGTTGTTACACACACAGGAAAAAGCCTTCTGTGTGTGGTCAGGTAGAATGGACAGAAATCCTCTAGGAAGAATAAGGGAACCAAGGCCGGACTAAAACTCAGTTATTGCATTTCAGTGCCAGCCTTACAAACCCCTTGCACTCTCCACCATAGGCAAATTGCTTTACTACCTGTGTTTCAGTTGCATTATCTGAATTCAGGAATGAGAGGCTCATTTTATTATGAAGCTTACATGAGAGACTTTTAAAGCTACAAAACAATGATAAAATAAGACATCATAATCAGTTTGTTAAATTTAATTTCTGTTTGCTTGATTTCTATGCCCTGGACTAAGAGGGAATTTCAGAGTAATCAATATTAATAGGTAGCTACAAATATGATATTTGTATACACATGTAGACATTAATATATATATTTACATGGTATGTAAAGATACCCTAAAAATATACATATGTTATATGTATTCAGGCACCAGTGTTTTTTTTCCTTTTCTGTCTCCATTGCTTCCTAGTTGTACGCATACCTCTTTCTTATGAATAAGCAGGAAATAATCAGTTGTTGTAATTTACAGTCATTGAATTTGATTCACACTAATGTGTGTTACTGGGACATTAGCATCTTAACACCAGTGCCTCAGTTACCACCTTTCCTTACTTGGTACTCAATCTCCATTTAAAAGCACTACTTTTGAGTTAAGCAACAGATGGTTAGTTTTCAGCATTTCACTTCAGACAGAGGGAAGGAAGGAGGCAGGAATGAGTTTCACACCCTCTGTTCTTCAGTCTTGGAAGCCTTTTGCTCAAACATTGTCCCTGAGCACACAAGTCAACTTTTTTCATGACTCTCTCTCTCTCTTTCTTTGGGCTCATTTTTCTGCTTCAGGTTCTGTGCCCTGTGAGTGATGCTTGTACCTGTGACCCAAAATTTCGACCGACAAAAATCTCTACTATTCAAGAAAGGCAGTCCATAACGAGGCCGCAGAATAGTAGCTTTCTTAGTCTGAAGGATGAGAACCCAAAATGAGATGGAAGGACAAGTCAAAGGTAGAAGAAGAAAGTTGAAGCCGACTGTGGTCTTAGGCTTGAGTAAGGCTTAGGTGCAGAGTGTAAGCAAGATCTGAAATGATACTGAGTTAAGTTATGTAGCACTGTTGAAGGGACAGTATCTAACACTTTGAAATTGCCCACAACTGCTGGCAGGGTACTAGCAGAGGGTGTTCTGTACCCAGTGGTTTGTTCTCATCAACATGCACAGGACCTTAGGGCAAATGTGTCCCTTGAATCACTTCTTCCTGAAGAAGATTCTCATGTGAAGAATGTGGATTCCAAGGACTGCCAAGGTCTACTGAGGTAAGGGGAGAAAATTCACCATGACCTGGAGTGAAATTCCTTTATGACACAGAAACTGCCTGCTGTTCTCTGTGCTTTGAGTGTCAAAGGCAAGATCAAAGCATCTCAAACTGGAGTGGATATTGGGCCATCCTCCTAGCCTGTTTCTCTCCAAGAACACTACACAAGTTGGTTAGGGAATGTTCATAATGTGGTTAGTTGTTGCATTGCATCGTGATTTTTTTCCTCTTTGTTTTTCTAAGTGATTTTAAAAAACCACTGATGTTTTGAGAGGCTTTGCCTACTTGATTTTTTTTTCCTGTGACCGTTTTTACTGTATTGTTAAGCTCTCAGCGTGTTCACTCCATTTGATCACATCTTATGCTTATCCTCTACCTCAAAGTAGAAACAAACGAACAAACAAAAAATGACAGCCAAGATGAGACCACTCTTCTTCCAAAGGTCACAACTGGTACATGGCCTCATTGAGTCACCTGGCAGACCTCCAGTACAGGACCGTAAAAGAGCATTTTAATTTCAAAATCAGGAGACAAAACCAATGTGAAGTGCTTGCTAAACTCAAAGCAAACTCAGATCAAATTGTCAGTGGATAAAAGAGTAATGTTATCCCTAAAAGTGAATGTAAGAGTATTACTTTTCCTAATATATAACTAGGAGATCTGTGAGATAATTTAACTATCGGTAACTATGCAGTTACCAATAAACACGGCACTTCTGACACCCACTAAGCTCTCAGAAAAGACAGTTTTACCAAGGTGCTTTAATATAATAAGTCACGTTTAGCATCCAAGAGTAATTATGCTAATTTAATAAGGAGAACAGTTCTCCAGGAAATTTACCCTACTTTCTTCCCAATGTCTTTTCTGCTACACCAAAATGCTAATAAACTTATGAACAAACACACCGTTAAATATCAAACTTAAGAACAATTTCCGAATAAGGCAAAGTAGAAGTTATTGTTGAGGATATTGTCACTAAACACCTTTCCCCTCATAGTCTAAGAGCCTACCTAAGAAAACTCATTCCACAGATATATTAAAAATATATGCAGTGATCTTGGTTTTCAATGTGGTCTCAGATGCCTCCAGTGCCCACTTCGAATACTGTTCAGCCTCCTTTCCTTTCCAGTCACTCTGGCCATACATCTCATGAGCATCTCATGGTTACCTGCCCCCATTACCTTGTACAGTGCCCTTAGCTTCCTGCTTCCTGCACTGCCCATATGTGAGGTGGTGACTGAAGCGAGCATGAGCTGATTTGTTGAGCCTCACTCTGCAGTTCAGTGAAACTAAGTCTTTTAGCAGTATCCAGATTTGAATTGCATGATTTGTACAAATCCACCGCAAATTATAAGCAATATGAATAAAAAGTCTGGAGCCAGCAAGGAAGAGATAAACTTGAAACTCTTGTGCCAATTACAAATATTTACTTATATATACACTTCTTGTGCATAGTCATGAGCAGTAAGGGATGTTCCATATTGTTGAATATGGGTCAGCCAGCTCTACTTTGTGATAGCTTGTTGGTTTTAGCCATAATATTCATAGTATTTAAAACATGATTCATAGTTTTGGCAGAGAGGGTACTATGAGAATGTTACCTAAATAAAGCAACAGGCAGAAACACAGTTGTGTGACTGTAAGATTTAATTTTTCTCTGGTTTTGTCCAGTTACTATTGCTCCGTGTAAACTCTCATATTATGCTTAAGGACCTCCTGACTTAGGGATTCAGAAAGGGAAGGCAGGACAATTGACCTTTCCTTCGCAGTGACTGTTTCCACTGGAAAGATTGTAAGTCTGGAGATGATTTGTAGACTGAAAATACCTGGATACTCCTTCATTTATCTGTCATCTTCTTTCCCATGTGGCCTGGTCCTCACTAAGGCAGTGGTTCTCAACCCGTGGGTCATGAGCCCTTTGAGGCTGAGCGACCCTTTCACAGCGGTCTCCTAAGAGACCTAAGCACAGAAATTTACATTATGATTCTCAACAGTAGCAACATTACAGTTGTGGAGAAGAAATGAAAATAATGTTAGTGTTGGGAGTCAGCACAACATGAGGAACTGTGCTAAAGGGTTGCAGTATTGAGAAGGTTGAGAACCACTGAACTAGATGTTCATTGAACGTCCGCTTGGCTATTGACCAGAAAACTTAAGTGCAGCCTTTTCATGAAGTCTCTTTTGTAGACTGATACGAGTTTCACATTACCTGGTACCTGTGTTCCAAGAGCAGGTATCCCAAGAAAGCAAGAGGGATGCGCCTGGCATTTTTGATTTAGGCTCAAAATCAAGTAGTGTCTGTTCTCCTGTACTGTATTAGTTTAGTCACTCATAAAAATCTTCCTTTGACATGAAGAAAAATTGTGAAGTTAAGAATCTAATGAGATGTTGATTAAGGTTTTGAGGTCAGTTAGAAATGTAACGTGAATTTTATTTGTTTGCAAAGATATCCATTAGCAGGAAACCATGTGATTCACCTTCAGAATAGTCTGCATGTCAAAGTCCATCTCCTGACCATGAAAAGTCTCTCACCTTTCCCCACTCATTGTCCTTTTGAAGTTTCCCAGTTCCTGCGGCAGCTGCTCAAATGTTTGATGTTTCTTCATTAAGTTGGTTGAAGTGATGATAAGGGACCTTAAGCACAGTTTCTCAAAAACAGCTTCTCTAAAAATTTTAACCAAAGGGCATCAGAGGAAATGGCTTATCTGCTCTCTAAACAGTCAGTGTACTGTGAGGGAGCTGGCTGAAGAAAGACTTTTTACACACCATTCAAAGTGGGGGGAACTGAGAAGCCCAGAGACATCTCAGCTGTGTAGAAACTTTATAGGTTCACTTTACCCAATCCAGTTGTTTAGTTGAAACACTATTCTAACAGTTTCACATTTGACAACACAACAGCACTATGGCAATATTTACAATCTACAATGTTAGCATATTGATTATATGAAGCTTAGAGTATTCCTTAGTGCTAATATCCAGAAAGAAAGTGGGAATGTCAGCCCTGTAGCTGCAAGGAATTGAGTTCTCCAACATGACTTAGATGAGGATTTCCCCCTAGATCTTCTTAGGCAAATGAAAATCAGAGGACTATTTCACTTCTTTCCAAGGTGGCAAAATATGATGTGATATTATAAACACCCAGAACAGAAACACAGCACGCCTTTTCCAGTCTGACCTAGCTGAAATGAGCTAAAAATAGATTTTAAAGCTAAGTTTGTGATCATTTGTTGCAAAGTAATATAGCTAACATATCTACCCAGGAAATGTGGATTTTTAAATGAACCAAATCATTGAGAAGGAACTCACGATAAATAAAAGAGGTGGCATGGGACAAGCAGAATCCACATAGAAGGAGTTCTTTCCTTCTCTTCTTCTTCTTCTTTACTATGAGTGCAAATAAAAGCCCTCAAAAGCCTACAGGTTAAGCAGGGCTGCATCAAGCAGGATATTCATGGACTCAAGCCTGGGATCAAATGAGGGAATATCCATGCGGCTGCTAGCAAGTCATTTCACCTTTCTGGATCCCCCTTTTTCCCAAGTGTGGTTGAGAAAGCAACAGCCATGTGCATTTGGAGGGGGTGAATGAGGTAACATCAGGCCAGCCTTCAAATATTAATTCATATGAAATCGTTTTGTAGAAGTTTAATTATACATCAGTCTCACAGGGATAGAGAAACAAAGACTCAGAAGCCAGAGACAGGCCAGCGTAGTCCTCTCTTGTTTTCAGTCTCCTCAACTCTACATTCTTGAAACACCTTAGGATGACAGAAAGTTTGTAACACCAGTGATAACATTGAACTCCCGGGAAGATGGACCCACGGTTGGTGAATAACTAGAAAAGTCACCTGACTGCGATTTTCTCCAGTGCACATACCACAGTGGTATTCCCTGATGCAAGGCTTTTAAAAGTCAAGTGTAGTTTCAGAATATTTTTCGGTTCACTTTAAATTTTTTTACATTTCAGTTTGTGTACTGTGTATGGTGTGTGTGTGTGTGTGTGTGTGTGTGTGTGTGTATACACACGTTTGCGAGCAGGAATATAGGAGATCACAAGCTCTGACACGTGTATGGTAGAGGATAAACCCGAGCAGTGGGCTTTGCCTTCCCCTCTTGTTGGAGACAGATCTCTGTTATTGGTTACTGTTGTGCCTGCCAGTTGGCCTGGAAGCTTCCAAAGATTCTTTATCTCCACCTGTCCTTCACTGAAGGAGCCCTAGGGTTGCAGACTCACACTAGAGTTGATTTACAGGCTCTGGGAACTTGAACTCAGGTCTTCATACCCGTGTGTCAAGCAATTTACACATGGAGCCACTTCCTTAGCTCAATTTACTTATTTTTAATAAGGAATAGGTATTGCTAGTTATGGGTTTAGTCATGTTTTATATCTTAAAGAAATAAGATATTTTGTATTACAACCCACCCCTTTCCTAACCATATACTTATGGCTAAATAAAAGCTAGCAGTATGATGATTCAGACAAGGAAAAAAAATCATAGCTTTCACCTCAGGTTAAAGTGAGACTGCAATCATCTAACTGTTTGGATGACTTCATGTAAAAATGAAAGTTGCATTCTTCACTTTAAAAAGATAAGAGAAACAGGAAAGGTGTAAATTGAACTTTTGCCTCGCGTCACATTTCTGTTATTTACCATAATCAATTTATTTCTGTTTGTTCTACTGTCTATCCGCTGAAAGCATATCTGAATCCAACGAAAATGTAAACCATGTGATCTGAAATTGTTTGAGAAAGGCAAGAGGAAGTGCGCTGTTAAATGTTAAGACGGGTCCTGTGGTAAATTGTATACATGCACCACATCAAAAGTAAGTTGAAGTTAAAATAAATAATGTTACACTGCAAGCTGAAAGACTGTAGCAAAGCATAAAGATGCTTGTGTACTAATTGAGAGTATTTTAATCGTGACAAGATTTAGAGAAATAAACACTGTAGATGGAAACACAGTGCTGAAAGCTCAATGCGGGCTCTGCTTTCCTTTCTAGTGGCTTGGCAGGGACTCAGTGCTGAGCTCCAGCCTGGCCTTGGAAACAGAAGCAGCGCTGTTCAAAGGATTAATCAGTGGCCATCCACAGGAGGCCTGGGGCCAAGCACATATCCATCCCCCTACGCTGGCACAGAAAACATTGTCCTGGTCATTGCTGCCAGCATTCAGTAGTGGAGCATTGCCCTGTAGGCGTGCTACAGGGTAAGTTAAGCAGGTTTTTGTCTCCCTGCCTACAGCGCTGTTGACCTCACCCAAGGCCTCTGTTCCTCTCTTCCTTTGGCCACTGGGACTCACCCTGGACCCACCGGATTACAATGACCAGCGCTTGCTCCCTTAGCCTGGATAGTCTGGGCTTTGACTCATGCTGAGCTATAGGCTGTGTCGCTTCTAGGGATCAAGGAGGGAAAAAAAGGTCTTCATTCAAGAGGAAAAAAGGAAAGAAGGAAGGAAGAAAGAAAGAAAGAAAGAAAGAAAGAAAGAAAGAAAGAAAGAAAGAAAGAGAAAGAAAGAAAGAAAGGCCGGGTAGTGGTGGCACACGCCTTTAATCCCAGCACTTGAGAGGCAGAGGCAGGCGGATCTCTGTGAGTTCGAGGTCAGCCTGGGCTACCAAGTGAGTTCCAGGAAAGGCGCAAAGCTACACAGAGAAACCCTGTCTCGAAAAACCAAAAAAAAAAAAAAAAAAAAAAAAAAAAAAGAAATTAAGAAAGAAAGAAAGAGAAGGAAGGAAGGAAGGAAAAAAAGAAAGAAAGAAAGAAAGAAAGAAAGAAAAGAAAGAAAGATCCTTTCTGTATCAGTGCCTCAAATTCTGTTGAATTCAAATCAATTGAACAAAACTGCTTTCTAGAATATAATCTACTTACATTTTGACCATATATAAAACCCTGACAGAAATTCAGTAGAGACTCATAAACATCGGTTAAGAAGATTTGTGTATTTTGTGAAACAAAAGTTTTAATAAATGTGTGCCTTAAAATTTATATTATTTCTGAATTGATGTTCTTTGTTCTTTAAACACATCTTTATCCCTTTGAGGGCAATTTAATTCTAACTAGAGTTAAGGAAGACACCAGAAAGAGCAGAAAGAGAAAAATTACTAAAACATTTTATGTATGAGTCGACTAATCTGTTAAGCAAATACCATCAAACCTTTTAAATATATACCCATCATATGACAAGAATGCTTATATCATATAATAAAATAGCATATTTAGTTTTGAAAACGATACTTAACTTGAGTATATTATAGGTAAAGAAATTTAACTTTTGAGATACTTTTCCTCCTCCTCCTCCTCCCCTTTCCCTTCTCTTTCCCCTTCCCCTTCCCCTTCCCCTTCCCCTTCTTCTTCTTCCTCTTCTTCTTCTTCTTCTTCTTCTTCTTCTTCTTCTTCTTCTTCTTCTTCTTCTTCTTCTTCTTCTTTTTAATGTATTGAACATCTATGTACCACAGTGGTCTAGCCTTTGTGGATAAAATTGAATTTAAAAAAATCTTCCTGATCCAGTCTCTCATTGAGTAGACACCTTCACAATTGCTGCATGGCATATTATATTCATATCCAAGGCATCAGACAGCCAGAGAAAAGGACTGTCTGCCTTTTCTTAATCAGTCTTTCTCAATACAGGAGAATAAAAACGGTACCACAAGCCAATCAACGCCTTTAATTTTTCACCTCACTTATAAAATACATGGTGGGTCCCAAGTGGGCAACAAAAAATGTCCCCCAATTAGGATATATGCTTTGATCTTTAGAAATGCTACGTACAGTTCTTCTTTGGTCAATGCCCAATGGGATAATTGTTTTTATTCTAACAACATGTTTAGATAAACATTTAGTTACCACATAAACATATCTGGTTGCACAGATCCTGGATACCAATGCTGAAGATAAAAATCCCATTTCTTTTCTATTAATTGTATGTTTCAGATATGTTTACAAAATCTATACATGTTTAAGTAAGATTGTGAAGTCAGAAATTTTATCTGACTTGAGTGTGCTCCTGTAATTAACGTCTTGTCAAATAAAGTCATGTCAATGTCGTACATTAAATGTTAGATCAGTTTAATAAAATATGTTAAAAAAATAGACTTATAATTTCTCTGAGTTCAGGCTGGGGAAATAGTTCCGTCCCAGTTGTGGTGTGCCTAGGTCAAAAGTGAGGAGACTCAGACTCATTTCTGGGTGACAGGACCCCTTGGTCACTGAGTCACAAACAGGTTTTACATGGAAAACAACAAAAAAGCCAGCTCATAACGAAAAGTTGAAGAAAAAAAAAAGATCAATTTTGGCACAGAACAACCATGATGTCAGGACTTGTTGTCTTCTTGTCTCTAGTAAAGAACTAACTCTCTCATAAGTAGACATTTAGTAGAGGCCCCAATAACCGTTTATTATTTTCGCAAAGTTTATTTACTTTCAAAAAATCTTGCTGATTCAATCTAGAAATGAACACCTGTCTGCCATTAATCGTGGTTGTTCATATATTTCCAGTGAAAACAGCACGGAAGGAACTGAGAAAGTATTTAAGGATGCAGTCTGTCTCATGTTGCACTAGAGTCGTTTGTCTGGTTGTTGAGTAAACTGAACATTCTGGAATGATGCTTTGGCCATTTCATGCAATCAACTCACCTGCTGCAAATGCTCTAAGTATCCATTGCAATGTAGCATCTATGCCGTGTTAGCATGTTTTCCTTTCTAGAATGCTAAGGAGGGGTGCTGCTTTCTGTTAGCATAATCAGGTATCACCAGGCTGAGGACATCCTTCAGATACTGAGCCACAGGGATCCCGCTGACCTCCATCAGTATGCACAGTTCTCCTTGAGCAGGACACAGTGCAGTAGTGCAGTGTAACTGCCTTGAGAATCACGCTTGAGCACAACATGAAATACATGCCTCTTTCCTGAGGAAAATGGAGCCACACTTTCCTGTTCTTCCCAGCAGATGGAATTGTGATTGGTGTGTGTTTGCCTTTTACATTACTGTTTGATTCCATAATAAGAACCACATGAAACAATTTTACTTTATTGGTTCTTCATTTGCCAACATGGCTTTTGTACAACTAATAAAATAAATAAAAATATTTCCCATGTGCTTTTTTTCTTATAAAATACACTTGTTATATTAAAGATAGGCACATACCACTTAAAATCTGATCTGGCATCAACAATATTGTCTTGCTTTTCTTTTCAAATAAAATAAAGGAGTTTCCTAATAGCACTATTGGCTCACATTGAGCTATACCTATGTATTAGATATTATAGGCATTTATGTAGAGAGAAATGATTTAGTCTAGTGACTTTGTAAACATTTTAAAAGTGAAAATGCATTTCAGGAAAGAGATTGGTGGGGTAAAATATGTATGTCTTCTGAATGTCCATGATAATTGAGCCACGATCTTCTCGGGGCAGCCCTTGAGAAAGTAATGCTGATCCAGGGCACTTTCCTGGAGATAACTAACATAAATCCAATCTACCATGCTAGCATATGTAAGCCCATCAATCTGAAACATGTAGATCTTGACCAAGGTTTGGAAATAGGCTTCAAGTCATGTTGTAAGTATATTGATTAGTTATAAGTCCTTATAAGTTATAAATCGTTATTAGTTATAAGTCCTTATTATTTGAAGTATTCAAATTTATAGTACATCCTCTTCATTGTATGAATGTTTGATATGGAAATGTCATGAAATTAGGACGATAGGGATTGATTTTCTTCTTGGTCATCTTTTAAAGAATAGCTGATCAAAGGATAGGAGGGGCTCCTTTCTTCTCTTAAGCTGTCACTCTTTTTGGATGTTGACTCTCTAAGAAGCCTATGAAATCTATTAGAAGTCTCTTCCTTTGTTCTCTATTTTCAGTGTTTGGGAAGCTCCGAGAGATGAAGAAATGGTCTCAGGGAGACTTATGCATGAAAGAAGGTGAACATTTGGAGAAATGACTGCTTGCCAAAAATGGTACTTTTTTTCCCGAGAAGGTTCACAGTATAAGATTTTAATCAGACTACATAGGACTTAAATTTAACCAAATGGCTGCAAAAAATACTTTATAAATCTAATGTTATCCATCCATTTTAAAGGAATGAAATGAGCTCATGTTGCTTTAATAAACTTTGGTTGAGAAAATTCTATTTACTTAAAATCTTTCATCCTATGCTTTCGTTACTGGATTGCTTTCCATCATTCAACCTTGAGAAATAGAGAAGGAGAAAGTGAAAGCAGATCCCTACCTGGACTGTACAAATACTGGGCATCATAGAGGAATGACTTCTGCCTTAAAGAAATTAAAAAGATTTAAGTTCTTCAAAGTAACCAAAAGTGTATTTTTATCACTATTGCCAGCTTGGTAAACAGTAAAGTCATGAAAGACACAAAAAGTGAATAATACAGGGGAAGGTAGAAGATGAGAGATGTTTGTACTTAAATGTTTTGAATGCAAGCATACTTCTTCGTATTTATCTGTATTTATATTAGTAGAAAGAAAATGCCATTTTGGGGCTACCATACTTTAATAAGAATTAATTCTTTGTGACCAATTTCAAGATTAAACAGAAAGCCGGGTGTTGATTGGAGTCATATTCCCATTTGTGTGTGGAGCAAATTCTTAAAGCAAGTCTCGTGGTTGACAAGGCTCAACTCTGACCTTTCCCTAGCTCCAGAGCAGGCTGACTTAGGGAGACCTGGCATGCTGCTGCACAAGGGAGATTGATGTGATACATTTCTGCTCAGATAGCTCTCTCCCACACAGCTAGCCAACAGCAGCCTATCATAGTGTTACAGCTTCCCCTGCTATGTCAGGGTTAAGGTCACGGTTAGGGCACAGTGAGGAAATGTGGAGTCTCAGGCTTGTCTGCACCACACCTGGGCTGGGAGAAACAGGGAGTTTCAGTTTAGAGCTCCTGGATACCACATATCCAAACCTGTACCCTCCTGTCCTCACCACACTACACAGGAACTGTGAAAATAAAATTAGACATTTCAGAATAGGGAACCAACATGACCAAGGGTAGACATTGCTAAAGTACACTTAAAACTTCCAGAAAAAATAAAAAGAAGATTTTAAGAAAAGACAGAATTTCATCATTTAGTTATGATCATAGACTCTCTTATATTTAGTTATTTGAAGAATGTGGAAGGATAATGACAGGTGGTAGGTAGAAACTGGGTTCCAGTTATTGTCTCAGGACATATGGGAGCAAAAAATTCAAGCCAATTATAACTATGTAAGTTGCTAAGTTCTGTATTTGCAAATATAACCAGCTTCTTATTGTCTAGATCTTTTAAATATTTATTTTATTCATTGCCAAACCATGCTCTCAGGCTCTTGGGTAAATAATGAAATGAACACTAAAAGGAAGAACCCAGAGACGTGCACTCTTTGGTTGTAAAGGTAGCTAACCCTATGTAAGAAAATAGAAACCCAGTGATCCCACAAATATTCTCTTCTGTGAGTCATTTATACACCATACAGCTGAACAATATCACTGTCATTGCCATTTTAGTATGTGAAAATTAATTTTTGTTACAGTTCATATACTTGTCCTATGCTGACCAACAAAATAACTGAATTCTCCCACCATGGATGATTTCCAACACCTGCGCTTGTACTCTGACAACAGAGTGAGCATAGTGATGTTTGTGACAGCTTAGGATCCTCAACGATGTTGAAAATCTAACTCTGACTTATCAGAGTGCTAATGCTAAAGTCTTTACACTAAAAGCAATCAAGGCTAGTCTTTAGATATTTCCCGGCAAATTCAGCTTTCAGCCATACATGCGTTAGGAATGCCAGAAAGTTTGCTTAAACTCAAACAGATTTGCTTCAGAGCAAACATCTCGGCCTTTCAAATCAGGCAAAACTAGAATCAGTTGTCAGAGCTGTTTTATTTATTGTGATCTTGAATTAATGTTTTTTAATCCATTGGCGTTGCTGTGAGGACTAAGGGGCAAACACAAATACTTTGAACAAGACAAATCTTCAACACATTATGCTTCCTTTGTTTCTGTCTCCTTTCTTCTTTTCACTTTTATGATTTAGGAAGATGTTTCCATACCATGCGATAAAAATATCTGGAAGGCTTAGAAAATGTCCTTGAAGAAGTTAAAATCTAATGTTATATTTTATGCCTGTAGGAAAAAAAAACAAACACCTTTAAGTATCTATACTGGATAATAAAAGAAACAAAAACTTAAGAACCTACACAAATATTTGAATCGCATAAAGTAGCATCCCATTTCATATAGTGTTAGGAAAGTGAATTTGCAGTACTGATCAAGAAAGTTGGTTCTTGCTTGATCGTTTCCTGTTTCTCACCAGCTCCCTACAAAGTTCTTGGTGCTTAAAGAAAGTCAGGATATCTCAGAAACTGACTTGCCTTTATAACCTGCTGCTTCACCTAGATCAGGTTACTGGGAAGAAATCCAAGTCAGACCTTCTGACCTACCCCAAACAGCATGAAGTATGCCCTGCCACTAAATCCTGATGCCTGTGTGCCTCAGCCTGTCACTAAATATGATTTACAGGAACCTTTAGAAAGTCAGGTAAAGGATTTAGTGCCTTACATGTAGGCTACAGCTGCTGGCTAGTGTTTATAGTGACGTAAGTAAGTCATTTATTAAATGGCTCCGTCATTAGATAGCCCAGACCCTTAATACATTCTTGTGAGTGGGGGAGGCTCCTTTGGGCAGCGAGAAGATTAGCCTTTCTCAACAGTGAGTCTTTCTGACAAGATTAATGAGTCACAGGGCAGAGGGATTTGTCTCCCCTTTGTGTCTGTTCCGCTGCTGGTCTCCTTGCACATCTTTTCCTGGCAGCACCTGCCGTCAATGACAAGGATGAGATGCCAAAATAACATTCCTTTACCTCAACACTCTTCGCACCTTCTCCCCACGTTCGTCCTTCCCCAGCCAGTTCATCCTTTCTCCTCTTCAGGAATTGGCAAATACATTTTTCAGCTTGCAGTAAGGAATAACCCCCAGGTATTCAAAAGAAATAATTGAATTATGATCAAGACTAGAAAGTATTCTCTCTGACGTCTTTTTATAAACAAGGAAAACAATTATGGAGGAGGTAATATCGAAATCAAATAATAACGAACCCTGTGTTTTCCTCCAGAACAACTGTGATCGATCTTTACATTATCCATTGTGCCAATTAGCAGAATGTAATTCGCATCCTGTGCTTTTCATTTGTGGAAGCGTGTACACGTCCCCTTTTCTTCTCTCCCTGCATGCCTCAGAAACGAGAGACAGACACTGCCCTGTCTTTGCAAGCTTGCTTCCCTTCAAAAAGATTTACATCATGCAGACTATAACAAGTGTACTTGCCTTTCACGTAAGCCTCCATCTTTGCTTCCATTTGTCTTCCTTCTAGCTCAATTTCCCCTTGATCCCTTCCAAGAAGTCACCACGCTTTTCATCCATAAAATCCTCCGAAGGGTGTCTTTTGCTTTGACAAAGCACATTGCTCACATCTTATAAAAGTTAATGTAACGGAATTTCCCAGTTGTGATTTTAGAATCTGCCAGTAAGTTTTGTTTTTTTATGATGACCCCAAGCTCTAGTTATTTTTAGGTCCAAAGCATTTTAGGTCTAGAGTAATGGCCAAGGTTTAACAAATAAGAACATAACATGGTAGACTCAGTCCAGGCAGGTCCAGTCCCCTCCTCCCAGGCTGAGCCAAGCAACCCTGCATAGGCCCCAGGTTACAAACAGCCAACTCATGCAATGAGCACAGGACCCAGTCCCACTGCCTGGATGCCTCCCAAACAGACCAAGCCAATCAACTGTCTCACCCATTCAGAGGGCCTGATTCAGTTGGTGACCCCTCAGCCATTGGTTCATAGTTCATGTGTTTCCATTCGTTTGGCCATTTGTCCCTGCGCTTTATCCAACCTTGGTCTCAGTCCGTGGGGGAGGCTTTGCCCTGGAGGAGGTAGGAATCGGGGGTAGGCTGGGGGGAAGGTGAGAGGGGCCGGAGGGGGGAGAACAGGGGAATCCGTGGCTGATATGTAGAACTGAATTGTATTGCAAAATAAAAATTTAAAAAAAATTACAGGAAATAAAACATTTGCTATTATTAGAAAATAAAAAAAAAAGAACATAACATGGCAAGATGTATAACCATACACAGGCCCTTGGTGGGTTGGATCGAGGTTTGGGGGTCTGGAAATTCAGGAGATCATAAAATAGAAATAAGATAGTGGATTTTCAGAGCTAATGCAAATACTTCATGCTTACTTTTGGAATCTCATAATTATGTAGTTTTCAGTTCAGATTCGGCTATTTTAGCATTTTGATTTGACTGTAAGGATTAACAGAAGCAAATTTTATAAACAGAACCATTAAATCAAAGAAGCACATTTAAATTACATTGATTTTTCAAAATAGTTCTATTTTCAGAGAAGATTTTTTTACTGGGCACCTACATAAACCTTTACAAGACATCACACTTGGAGTTATTCTGGGATATTCTGGGATATTTGTCACTAAAACCACAAATAAAGCCTCACAGTGCTCAACCACAAGACTGTATAGGTTATTCCAGAATCTAGGATTTACCAAAAAAAAAAAAAAAAAGCAAAACAACAACAACAACAAAAAACCCACAATGACATTAAGAATTAAAAGCAGAATTTTCTCATTTTCAATTCACTATAAGATCCAGGTGGTAAAAATGGGAGGGAGTTGGCAGTTATACTTTTGTCTGGCTTGTATTTTTTAAAAAAAGCAACACTGAAATAAAATTTTATCTTAATTTACTCATCCTCCCAGAACCTTTCATAAATAGCTTTCCCCATATTACTCTTGTATATATCACTAATGACTGTTTTATAACACTGTTCCAAATATTGAATAAATTACACATCAAAAACTGTTGGAACCATCGACGATAGTACAATAGTTAAAGAAGTACATTAAACTATAACTGTTATAATCAACTTTAAAAGCTCTGCCAACTCTAAAGGAGTATTTGGCACAAACAAACACAAGAAAAAAATGAAAGGGTTAACAATTACATGTAGGTGTTAAGAAATATAAAAGGGTTGCTCAGAGGAAAACCTCCAATGAGTTAGGATGCAGGGAATGGAAAGAAATCAAAATTTTACGATACTAGACTCAAGAAGAGAGGAGACCTAATAATTGACAAATAGGAATATGTCATTAAATTATATTATAGGAAAACCAAAATTCTCAGTTCCTATTTCTCTGTCTTTTCTGTGAAGTAGAATTATTCTTAAATTTGAAAAGGCAAAATAAACATTTTTAAGAGGAGATGGAAATTCAAGATAAGTTAGATGATTGGAGGAAAGTATCTAGGTGATTCATGCTAATGAAATCTCTAGGGTCTATTCAAGTGTCATATAAAATGTCCATTGGATGTGGTCCTTGCTCTTAAATGTTTTTCACATAGCTATATCTTCCACAAGTGTCTCCATTGATTTGAAATACCTTTCCTTAATTTTTCATTCAGGAAAGTGATATTATTTAGACAATGCTTTCCCAGGTTCCCTAGCATATCTAAGCACTCTTTGATTATTCTCCAGTCAGTCTGCTTAGCATTTCTTAGAATGTAGTGCAATGTGATTGTATACCTACCTTTTAATTTACTTATTTCGGTTGTGATCTGAAGATCACAGCCTCTTGGTTATCATTTTATTCTAAGAACCTGCACCAGAGTGTGGCTCATGGTACATTCAGTGTTAATTTGATGTAATGTACGGGAGTGAAATACTTGTGGAAGCTTAGGATTCTTGACAAGAAAAAAATTCAGGGAATAAGGTGGGATTTTAACTTTGTTTAATAACTGACCAGTTTTCAGGAATGGAGCAGCAATTGCTGAAGACACAGCCATGATTCATGAGTTTGATGTAATTATATTTATTTATTTGTTTATTTTTTATTAATGTGTGTGTGTGTGTGTGTGTGTGTGTGTGTGTGTGTGTGCGCGCGCGCGCACGCGCGCGCGCACGTTCCATACTTTATATACTATGGTCAGAAAACAGCCTGTGAGAGTTTACTCTTTCTCTTTGCTATCAGGTCCTTGGGATACAACTCAGGTCATCAGACTTGACTGCAAATGCCTTCACTGCCTGAGCCATCTCTCTTGCCCTATTATCTCAACTTAAAAGGCAAAAACTGTTGTCCTATCTATATAGAACTTAAGTTGAAACTGAATAATCTATTTGGAAATGATACAGTTAGATTTTGCAAATTAATGTTTGATTTAAAATCTGTAAAAATATTATGACTCTGCGATTCTTTGATTATTAATATCTCAGTTTGGACATTTAGATATTACAATAAAACAGCATTTCTAATCTCAGCTGCTACTTCCCCCAGGCAACAATTTCTTCTACACATTGGTGAAATTTGTCCCTCATGGCTGGCCCTGCTTCTATGAATATTTCTCTAGTAATAAACCCATCATATCACTGGTCTCCATGGAAACTCCAAGAGTTGGTTCTTTTGAAATCTTACTGCAAAGCTTCCCGTGTTTTGTTCTGAGCCTTACTTGGGGGAAGGGAACATGTTTCACAGATGATTAGTATAAACCTAAGTAATCAAAAAGGGGTTCAGTTCTGAAGAAAACAATAATAATAATTAAAATTGGCTTCTTCAGTGTCTGGAATTCCAACTGGGACAAACACAAAGCTTTGATTTATCATCACAAAGAGCCACAAAGTCCTCCAGAATCTTTTCTGGAATTCCAAAGAAAATCTACCAAGGCCAAAACTACTTCTTTAAGTTTTTTTTATTATTATTATTAAAAACAAATAAAGGCAAACACAAACACATTCCAATACAGAAGCGCATCTGAAGAACCACAAATACAGAAGGTTCCAAGCCCCTGGCAAGTTCAGTCTGCTACTTTAAACTGCTAGACGTAATTGCAGCCAGTGTAGGCCTGTCCCATGCAATAATTAAGACATTGCTAGTACTACAAAACCAGGGTTCTCGTCTGCATTGATGCCTCCCTTTGTTCATGTTCTCAGAATTTATATCTTCTTCCTCCTCTACATCTAAATATTCTTTAAAGTTTTATTTTTTCTTTATGCTTTTCTTTTTATTAAAAATGGTATTTGAGTTCTCTCCTCAGCTCTGAACTGATAAAACATATCCTTGTTTATGTATATGGTGGCAAAATAATTTCATGATTTTTCCCACAACTTACAAACAGACTAGTGGTGTCTAACTCCATGGTTCCATGACTAATGGACATCTGGAGTTGTTAGCTCTGCCTCTGTGAGGCTGAGCCGTGACTTGAACCACAGCTACAATGTGAGCATTTGTTTAACTTCTCTGCCACTTTTGGGACAAAAAGGCAAGAAGGAAGGATGATGTATAGTGGAAGGGAAGGTTTTCATTCTGTTATTTTTAGTATCTCATTTTGTGATATAACACTATTACCATTGCTATTCAACTCCTGGTATACATAGACTAATTCAACAATTCTAATAATTAATTGATAGTTATGTGTGTGTTATTCCTAGATTTTGCTGTTTACTAAAGTCTAGAAAATTACCAGAGTAAAGTTCAGCTCATATTTAGTAACGAAGCAATAAATTAGATGTTTCTATTTTATGACATTACTTAAAAGAAACGATGCAAATACACACTCATTCAAGACAATACTATGTCAATCAACCAACTCCATATGTTTCCTAGGATGCAATGTCATAGAGTTAATTCATAATAGAAATGTCTGACTTAAAGGAAGAATTTACTGTTTTTACACTATTACTCCTGTAATATACTAATCTCTTTAATTTACATAGACTGTGATCACTGTTATATATGTAAAGACATCAAGATCTAAAAAGATTGAATAATTTATCCAATGAAAATTAGAGAAAAATAACAGAAAGCTAGACCTCTAAATATATTTATTTAAAACTCCCTAAATGATGATGGCTTGGGATGTAACTTAGTAGTAGAGCACTTGCCTAGAAAATGTGAGATTCTGGGTTTAATTCCTAGAAAAGAAAATAAAAAAATAACCTTACAAAATGATTGTAGAAATGTTCCACTTTAAGTACACAAAAACTTTTGGTGTAAACTGCTGGTCTTCAGGTATATTTGTTAAGCTGATGAGGCAGAGATGGATAAACATATATTTGTAGTCTGTGGAGAATATACTTATATTCCTACAATTATATTATTTAGCTCCACAGGTGCATAGTAATATAGTGGCAGCTTTATCACATTTGAGGTCTCATAGATGTTAACTGAAAGGGGTTTACCCTGAGTAACAATAAGTCAGGCCTGTTGAACTTGACCTCATGACTCATTTGTTCATAGGAGACTGGATATGATAATCTACAATAAAGTGGTATTTGAACTCAAATAAATAGCACCAGGACCTAAAAAAAAAAATGATGTTTTGTTCATCTTGGAAAGAAACAGAGACAGAAAGGCAATTTCCAATTTCTGTCATTCACTGCCAGGTGAATACTAAAGGGAGACAGTAGAAAGATGTGTGGTTTGTTTAGAAGACCATCCAGGAACAGCCTGCTACAAAGAGTGGGAGGAATTGGGGCTATCCTTCTCAGGATGGAGATGGTGGACTCAAGGTTGTATGAGCAATTGTTACAAAGACTCACTCCCCAAAATGCTTGAGGAGTGAGACTTCCTTCAGATATGAATGTTCTTCTCAAGCAGGAGAGGTTAAGTGCAGAACCCAATGCATTTGAAGGAACTCGTGAAATACACTGGATGTTATTGGATGGAAAGTAGATTTCACATAAAGATAAAGCAAAAGAAATTAAACAAATGTAGAAACAATTAATACAGTACACATGCAATCTCAAAATCAAGAACATTCCTTTAAATTAAAATCTGGGCTTATAGAAAGTCCATTCTGATGTTCTCACTTTATTATAGACCAGTGGAACATTTCACCACAGGCTACATGAGCCCACAGAGAGGAATTCAGAACAGTGAAGGCAATGGCAGTCCTACATCACCATCTGGTCTACCACTTTAGGATTCAGAAACTCATTATTGTCAGTCCGAGGGGATTATTATACCTAGAGAAAACAGCTTATATGGATTTTAATAGACATAAGGTTGATGTAGGTATCAAATGCCTGTTATTCCTTCTTCAAAAGAAAATGTACTTTGGAATCTGATTATCTGGATTAGATCTGCAGTTGTTCTATCTCTGTTAAACACATAACATCAACCGGAGGCTTGGTTTTTCTATTATCTGAACAATCTCTCAGTTTTAGGCAGTACAACATTAAGATTAAAAGCATGACTTCTAAAGCCAACTGTCTTATGATCCTCAACTTTTCCAGTTCTTCCATGCATGAATCTGGAGAATTTAATGTTGTTTTCCTTCAGTTTTTGTGTTTTTTTATGCAGACCAAAGGAGTTAATGCAAAGTAATGAACTAAAAATTTAGCTGTAAGTTTTCAAAAAAAAATATTAAGGGAAGAAAACTTTATGGCAGACAGCAATGTGACTGATACACTTCCAGGTAGTTGGGTCTCAGAGAGAAAATACAAGTTCTGTGTCATTACAGATAGTAGATAGCTGCACATTCCAAGAGGCGGTCTACTTAGACACATATACTCACTAAGTAGAACCTGCAGAAAGAAAGAGTGTTTCTTTATTACATTTAGCTATAGATTCCAGAATATAGCTTCTTGTTTTATAACTATAAAATTCAAAAGTTATACAAAGAAAAGAAAATTCACGTCTTATTTGAAAGTTCCAGAGTAACTTGATCTTATTGTAAACTAAAGAGCAATGTTGCATGATCACAAAGCAAATACCATCAAAGAAAGACTCAATGTGGCCTCTTTACTTCCCCTAGGACAAAGCATAACTTTTTCTCTAGCTTTTCAGTTTTGTTTATATTCCTTAAAGAGGTCATATTCTCTTGCCTTTTTTTATCAAATGCCAAAAGGTCTGCCCCATGACATGAAACGGAACAAGTCCATTGAAAAATTGTAAACTTTTTGACTTTTGGTTATGAGCCTTAGCCCGTAAAACCTGAACCACCTTACCAGCTCAGTTGCGTTCTCTAAAAAATATAATTTTCCTCCACAAACTCTCTGAAGCCATTAGCTAAGAAACAAAAATCTTATACCCAACATTTTTTGACCCATTATGTATTTTAAATCTGTGAAATTTCATCTTCTCTGAGCCATAATATTTTAAGGTCAAAATATCTATCATCCTTTTATGGAAGACTGGCTTAGTGGTTATTTTCACTCACTCACTGACTGGCTGACTGACTGACTGACTGACTGACTCACTCACTCACTCACTCACTCACTCATTCACTCACTTTTTGTTCATTACCCAGGGGTTTTATTCATATTTGTTTATACCATATAACATGTACAATGCTTACCTAAATTAATCCAGCTAGTAAGTCACAGTTGTATCTCCTTATCTGCAAAGCCCATGTTGTTTCTAGTCAACTCACTAAACTAAAATATCTTCTTTAAAATGTAAAATAATACAGTGAACTACGGAAAGAATAAAAGTCTTGCTTTTAAAAGAATAGTCTCACAAAACCACATGTAAATAATTTCCCATATCCCATACATTAATTTTACTCTCCTCTTGGCCAACACCACAATCCTTCAGATTAGAAAATTTGGCTGCACTACAGAATACACAATGGACATTCAGCAACACCCAAGGCTCCATTAAAGTCATCATTCATGTGTATTTCTTTTCCTCCCACAGGGACAGGCATATCAATTTTTCTATATGTTTTGAAGAGCTTAGCCACATGATTTTAATCATTTCTCCCAGGTGGCTGTTAGAACTTGCATGGTGGCCTTATACATTATCTGACTAGGGACAAGTTCCATTGTGGTTTGATGAATGAGCAGGAGACCAAAATCAGAGAACTGAAAGTCTCCTCCCCAAGGAGCAATAGTTTCACCATCTATTGCATAGGGATCTTAGGGAATCTGAATATAGGAAAACAATGTAACCGAGGATTTTGAGCGGGACCACAACTTGAGATCATCTAGTATTTTAAAACTATTTTTACAAATGTTCTGGTTTAGGTTAAGCCTACACACCGTTTTTCTAACTAGTTTGCTTTTCAGTTTTTAAATATCCTAATATCTTAATGGAAATTTAATTCTCTAGATTTATTTATAGTTAATTCACCGGAGTCTGTTTATAGACATAGTTCCTACCTGGCTTTACAACAATTACACAAAATTTGGAATGATACACACAAAAAAAAATCAGGAAAATACACAACATTAGAAAGTTCAGGTTAGGCTCAGACCTAAAAAAACCACAGGATCAGTGAATTCTAAACTAATGTGATGCTTTTCTTCTATCCAAGAATGCTTCTCACATGTCATTGGGTGGTATAAACACAAACCACAAGTTTAACCTACTTCACTTGTACTTTTAAATTGACTCCAACCCCAAAATTTTCACAATCTACATAAAATTGAACTTTTCTAAAATGTTGTAATTAAATTACAGTTTTCATTTGACCTCTATCATGGAAGCAAATCTTCATCATCTTTCTCTAGAATCAAGACATCTCTCTTTTCTTTCTCTTAAACAATAGATTATGGAGTAAGTTATACCACGGGGTGATTCATTCTTATTATTCCCATTCTGTTTCTCTCCAAATATATTATGTATGTGTGACTGCATGTGTGTGTACTTGTGTATATTAGCTTACCCCGAAGATCTGTGATCACTCATCAAATCTGCACTCAGCCCCTACCATAAGGACTTTTCAACAAAAAAGTGAACTTAACAAATGCATTCTAACTATACTTTTTTGTAATTTTCTCTCAGGTAAGCTAATTTGACAAATGGTGTAAAGGTAATTACACAAAATAGAATATGTCAGAATTGATATTTTGTGGTCTTCATAATGTTTTATATCTCTCTAAGGCCATGTAAGACATTGCTACTCAATCAGGAAGTCTTTGTAGAGTCTCATATACATGACTTACAATTATTATCTCAATTCTGTGTTTCTGAAAGATGCCACTAAACTACAGGAGTTGGCAATGCATACACAGCCTCCATTCCATTTTTGTATTCTATGCCATTATTCTGTGTGAATGCTCTTCAGCTCCCTCTGTGTATCACTGGGGATGATGACAGTAACCCATAGGAGATCACTTACATT
Source organism: Peromyscus eremicus (assembly GCF_949786415.1). Taxonomy (NCBI): domain Eukaryota; kingdom Metazoa; phylum Chordata; class Mammalia; order Rodentia; family Cricetidae; genus Peromyscus; species Peromyscus eremicus. Next base: position 27,053,471 of record NC_081424.1, on the reverse strand, counting down.
CTCTGATACTTCGACTTTGTGTCTCTCCGGTTCTTTTTCCTGATACCTATGACTATGGCACTGTTGTCCCATGTCCATGTCTAAAACTGCTTCCTTTAAAAATCAAGAAACTAAAATGTCATAGAATGAAAGTTTTAGTCTGTCATATTTCCCTAAATATTGATGAAAATAATGTATTGGAAAGTCTAAGACATTAGGAGGCAAAAAACAAGAACCACCTGTGCAGTGGGTAGCCATTCCAGCTTTGATCTGGAAGTTCCAATCCCCATTGAGACTTCAGTAACTGTCACGCCTACAAGGCGGGGCCAAGAGAGGGCCCTGAAGAACCGAGATCTGGATGAGCTGGCTCTCTTGGTTCCTGGACCCTGGACGCTGGAGGTAGACCGAGCAGAGTTCTCCAAAGAACACTGCCAGACTGCGCCACGCCTTTCCCAGACTCTGTAAACTATCCATTCACTTGTAAGTTACCCCACAAAATAAACCTCCCTTTTAACTATGTGGAGTGGCCTTAATAATTTCCGCAATACACCTGTTACACTTCAGTGGAGTATTTATTCATTTGTTACCCACTTAGAATCAACACTATATCTCATATACCCTTAAAAGGCTTTAGTTTACTTATATGACAAGCTATACTTCTATTCAACTTAGGATGCGTTCAGGATCAGAACTATGAGTATAGTCCTGAGTCTTGGTCATTTTGGGTGAGGGATTATTGGTCTCCACTTTTGTAGAGCCAGTAAACTAAATTAACTAGCTCACTTGTTTTCAGTGTACTTTCAGGCATGGTTTCTAGAAATCACTCAAGAGGATGTTCTGCCTTTAAAACCTCATGTTACCCCATTTTTTCTTCCCTTTTAACTCACATTTTTCCCATATGGATTTGTCTCTCTTCTTTGCCCTAACCTTGACCAAATTTTGGTAAGACCAAATTCTCTCCATTTTTCTCTCATTTTTCCACCTCTCACTTATAAAGCTTCTATCATTCTTATTCTTTGAGTTAATGCATCTTCTGAGCAAGTTAGGCTTACATAGGGCTACTATACATGTTCCAGGCTGACAACAGTCCGGAAAAAGTAAACAAATAAAATCATACATGGAAAATTCTAATGAATTAACCAGTAGATAACAACCTACCTTATATTAAAGACAATATCACATCTAAATTACAATCCACAATTAATGAAACATGATATTTTATCACATGTGAAATATGATCAAAAACAGGGTGTGTATTTTCTTAAAGAAGAGAGAAAGAAAATATAGAAATTAGTTAAGCAAAATAAAAACCAACAAAATGTAGAATTTTCAAAACTTTAAGAACAAAAATAGAGATTTAAGAAAGTCACAGTTTATGATTTGGCCAGAAGAATTTACTCTCAGCCTGCTTCATTTCTGTTTTATACTTCTGTCTTGGAGGTGAGAATGCAAACATTAACTCACTGCAGTTTTCAAGATGGAAATCAGTAAATATGCACAAAAAAAAGCACAAACCTGAAATACTATAATTGATTTTTCTTCTTACTTTTATAATTTGCATTGTATGATCTCTGGACAAAAAGACCATTCCTTTATCATACGTACATATGTACATGTTGCTCATTTCTCATCTTTTTTGTCAGATATTTGTTTGTGCGTGTTTTTTTCCTGTGTTGTTTTGGTTTTTGTCTGTTTTATGAGATAAGGCTTCAGGAAGCCCAGGTTGACCTTGAACGTGCAGTGCAGCTAAGAATGATCTTGAACTCTTGATTCTGCTATATTCACTTTTTAAGTGTGAGAACTATTAGAAATACCACTGGGCACTGCTCAGTTCTTAGCTTTATCTAAAATGCTGCACCAGAAAATAAAACCAAATAATAATCCAAACCAAACACAAAACCTAAGCAAATAAATAAAACACCAGCATAAGATTCTTTCCTCTTTGTTTTAACAACTGTGTTATTTGCTGGATTCTTCATTACTTTTCCAATCTGTTTCTTGGCTTTTCCTGGTCATTGCCTACTTGCATTACCTTTGAGCAGTTTGTGGAAAGTACACATTACTTCTCACACAAGCATTCTCAATGCCAGAGGATCCAAAGTATTATATGCTCTGGGGAACAAGATTGGGATGTGCTTAATTGTTATGATAATTCAGGGCCACAAAAGGATTTTGAGCCTTGGGAAGCAGCTACAGAGATATATTCCTTAAACTCCAGCAGGACTTCCTTAAAAGAGCTGAATAAGCCTTGGTCTGGTTAATTCTTCAACTGCTCTCTCAGGAAAGGGGGATTTAGATCAAGGAGAAAAGAGAATAGAAAATTGCTTTTGGCTTATAAATGAAGGCAAAAATTCCACCAGATAGATTTAAGACTGAGATTTTCCCAATTTAATCAAACACACCAGTTAATTGCTTGATTGTAAGATGCATTGGTTAACCATATCACATGATCAGAAACTTTTTAAAAAGTAGTTTTACCCATTTTATTCCTTAAAAAGCATGTTATGATTTCCATGGGTCCTCACTCTTGGCAAGCCTTGTACAAAAACTAGATTTCTGTCATTCTAGAGAATAGAAAGTGCCTTTGGATGTCAGAGGACAACTTCATGGAGTGAGTTCCTCCTTCCACCTGAATATGGGCTCCACGGAGATCAACCCAGATCAGCAAGCTTGTTTGGCAAGTGCCTTACCTCTGAGCCTTCTCAGCAAGCCCTACGATGTTCTTTCCAAAAGTGGCCAGAAAATATCCCATTCTTAAACTAAGAATCTATTAGTAAACGACAGGATAAAAAAGAACAAAAGGTTAATTAAACATGAGCAAACACTTAAATAAAAGATCTGTAGGAATGAATGGAACATTCTAGAACCCAGAGGTCCTTAATTTTAACTTTGAAATTGCTACAATAATTCCTTTGACAGCATGATTCAGATAGCTATCCAACAACTCCAGAAATGTTTCATAGTGGTGTTCAAGTTGAATGTGAGAACTATATTTGAAAGCTATCTTTAAAAATTATTTGAGCCATGTTTCTTTTCCTGCTAAATTTATTGATATGATACAGTTTTCCAAAACAAGTAAAAACACAGCTGAACATTTGCCTGAACATCAGTGTTACCATGATGATGACACCATCTCTCGATGCTGCTGTCAGCACTCTATATCACTTGGGAAACACAGAGCAACTGCATCTCGTTTAAAAATTGGAAGATGACCTCATATTTCTTGAAACGGTGCTTCAGATCAATCGGCAAATGAACCATTCTCTTGGGACAGTCAACAACTCTAAGACTACCTATCCTGGCAAACCCTGTTCCCAGATCAAGAGAAATAAAAGTAAACAAAGAAATCTCTAATTTGAAAAATGACTTGGTACATTTTCTATTAGGTAGGAGGAAATGGCGATTCCTAATTAGGAATGGCATCTGTTTATTTAATATTCCACATGAGGGAGAACTGTAGAAATGCATCTGGAGCATCTAGTGAATGGATGATTCTCACTGTACCCTGGTTGAAAATAAGCAGGAGTAGAGATACAGCGCAGACTTGAAAGAGGAACATGATCTCTCTACTACCAAGTAAAAGCCTTAGGTTTGTTACTTTTTCAAAAGTGGTGTGAACAGCATTAGAGAGTAGGGGACCCTCAACTAAATTCTTTCTGCTCACTCATCTGCATTAGCACCCTTGCAGTTAAAACTATAATGTGACTAGTCTTGACCAGTGAAATGAAAATGTATCGTTTTCAGTTTGAGGAGATGAAAATCCCACCAGGAATACCAGTAATATCTCTTCCCCTTTCCCAGCCACCGAGTATGGTCCATGTTTCAATTTTACTAATGCAAAATGGCCCAGACTCTGTTCTCCCAGGATGAATGCAACCATGCAGAGTAGAGCCTATGATAGGGGAGTACATGGTATGGCACTAAGATTTAGGAATGACTGTTATCATACTAAAACCTGTTTTTAGTTAATGTTGAGCAAACACAGATCCAATATTATATGTTATTAAATAGAAAGTCAATAATTTTATAATATATGGCATGATAAAACAAGTTTTATCCTTATTTTGTGAAAATAGATATAATTATAAAAGATATGGAAAGGGTAGAATTCTATTTTATTTTTTTTGAGACAAGGTTTCTCTGTGCAGCCTTGGCTGTCCTAGAACCAGCTCCATGGACCAGGCTGGCCTCGAACTCAAAGAGATCCATCCTCCTCTGCCTCCCAAATGCTGGGATTAAAGGTGTGAGCCACTACCATCTGGCCCTTAGAATTCTAATATTTAAAGAATTATTTTCATCAGCATTCTAGTCCACATTTAATTTGCTATATGCAGCGAGGTTGATATAATTATTATAATTTATAAATTGTTGACTCATTGAAGTGAAAAGCTTAAGGGGCACAGAAGAAGAAAAGTTTTGAAGTGACTGAGTATTTGTAGTGATTAGTGAAACTGGGAGATGTGCTTTTTCTTTGTTGCGTTGTGCTCTGCCTTAATGTTTCCCATTCCTTTCACCTCTGTGGCCTCCTCCCAAATGTCTCTGGTTGTAGCCTTCATCTCTATTCTCCCAGGGTGCTCTTCCTTTCAAGGTGTTTACCACCAAAATTCATATGCTGAGACCTAATCACCAGTACTAGGATCAAGAGCTTTTTAAAGGTGATTAGCTCATGAAGGTCCAGTTCTTTGTTGTTGTTTGTTTGTTTGTTTGTTTGTTTGTTTTGAGACAGGGTTTCTCTGTATAGTTTTGGTGCCTGTCCTGGATCTCGCTCTATAGACCAGGCTGGCCTCGAATTCACAGAGATTTGCCTGGCTCTGCCTCCTGAGGGTTGAGATTAAAGGCGTGCTCCACCGCCGCCCAGCATGAAGGTCCAGTTCTAATCAAAGGAATTAGCATCCTTATTAAAGAGGCCCAAGATCTGTCTTATCCTTTCAACCACATGAGGACACATTTAGAATGTGCCATCTGTGACCTGGAGACCAGCTCAATATTCACTGACCCTGTTAGAATTCCTAGATTTCCCGAGTATCAGACACAAATTTCTGTAGTGTTTTGTTGTAGCAACCCTAACAAACTGACTCTTAGGCACTGTGGAGTTGCATACAGTAATTTCTGTGAAGGCCAAAGAAACAATAAATGTATGTCAGTGCCTGCAAATGCCCTCTCATTAAAATCTTAGCCTAGATAAAGAGAACCTTGAATAAAGTTATGGCAAAAAAATAATAAAAACCATTGTAATAGTGAAATAAATTATCCAGTTTATAGCTCAAGTGAGCGGAAATTAGTATGTGTCAAGCACAACCATTAACAATAAAATTCATTGCAAGGACTGGAGAGTTGGTGCTGCTCTTGCAAAGGACCCAGTTTGATTCCCAGCACTCAGACAGCAGCTCACAGGCCTGGTCCAATGATTCAACTCCCCGTTCTGACTCCCATAGGCATTAGGAATACACACAGTGCAGACTTACATGGAGGCAAACACCAATAAACATAAAATAAAATAAATAAAAATTTTAAAATTAATTAAAGAGGCTAAGGGGATGGCTCGCTCAGTCAATAAATTATTTGTTATGCAATTAGAAGACCTGAAGTCATGTCCCAAGTATCCTTGTAGAATGCTGGCTGTGGTGAATTGTGCTTTTAATCCTAACTTTGGGATACCTGATGCTTGGTGGCCAACTATCTTGCCAAATTGGCAAGCTCTAGGTTCAGTAAGAGACTCTGTTTCAAAAACTGAAATATAGAGAAGTAGAGGACTAAATGTCAACCTCTGGCAACCACACAAAAGGGCACACATATGAACATGTATACACATATGCATATACACACATGAACATACAGAATAACAATTTTAATTGAGGAAGCATCCACAATATGCTAATACTGGAATGCAGTGAGAAGCAGGACTAACAGTCTCCACTCTCCTAAAAGGGCTAACAAGACTACAAGCACACAGCGAATCGACATGAAGAGAGGAAGGAACAGTAAGCAATCACCTTTCACCTTCAATGCAGAGTATGTTTTCATATTAATAAAAAATATGTCTTATCACTCTTGTGTCTTTCAATGGCTCTTCATCGTAACAAAAGAAAAGTTGATATCCTAGCATATAAATGATCTCATAGTTAGAACACTACCCACTTGAACTTCTCTAAGAATGTAATAGTAAAATATTGATACTGTTATTTCATTGTGCAAGTTGCTTTATGAATATTCTATCTTGCAGTAACAAGACATGTTAGTCAGTAACACCACTGTTGCTATTCTGAAAATATTTCTTGATTACCCCAGACCTTTTGCTGGGTATCACCCACATTAGCTTCTGAGAATTGTCAGAATCTATTATGCTCTAGTCAGTCTGTGGGTTTGGGACCTTCCAATCTCTGCCCTGCTCATACCTCTTCTTACATTTTGAATTCCGGATACCACCTAAACTATCTCCTTTCCCTGCTTATCTCTGTTATGGTACTTTGTTGGTTGCTTTCTTTGGGAGTTTATGTGTTTAAAATATTTCTTCATTTAATTACAGGTTTCCATATTTTATTTCTCATCTCGTCCAGCCGAAGAAGGCTTTTGGGGCAAGGAGGTACTTTTTGTCTTGTTAGCTGCTGTATGAAATGTGCTTTCAGCAAGCCTAGTGAACATATCAATAAGTTCACAGATGAATCATGTTTCAATTAGAGTCAAAGCTGATAGCATGTATTTGAAAGGATTGAACGTCCCCTCTTCTCCAAAGCACACACAGGCTTGTCACCTCGGTGTCTTGACTGTTTTTGTGAAGAACTGGTCAAGAAACATTCTAAGGGGGTCACACAAGGGTCACGGGGTTTCATCCCTTCATTAGGCAAAGCTCATGCTATCCAGGTTCTGCTTTGAAAGGTTTCAAATCATCGATATTGGCAGATATTTCAATAGTTACTCCTGACAGACCAGCTTAATAGGTGACGAGGCTGTAAAGACAAATGAGAAACCACAGTGGAATTTTGATATAACTGAAAAGGACAAAAAGAAAAATTCAAAAAAAAATACAGTATTTGTCCTATTTAGTTTTAGTGATCACTTCACACAACCTAAGTCATTTTTTTTCTGGATAAAATAATCGCTTTAGGTAAAAGAAAAAAAGCTTCCTTTAGAGAAAAATACTATTTTTAAAGGCCATCAGTTAGTAAAACCGTGGACTCTGAAGGTGACCTAGAGCATCAGACTCCAGCCCATGTCTTCATTCAGTAGCAGTAACTATTACATCACTTCAGATAGAACACTGCTGTTTAGAGGAGACTCTACATCCAGGCATTCTCTTCTGTGATTGAAGCTTACATTGTGAAGCCAGTTCAGCTGACTATGGAGACATTGCCTTGAGAGTATAGCGTTGGTATGCCTTAGTTTTAGAGGAATATGAGAGAAAAGAGGAAATGACTCACCCTCTGCAGGAATGTTTGTCATCAGAGGCGGAAATTGCTCAAATCGTCACAATCTTCTAAAAAGCGAAGATGTAAATGTTAAGTAAAAATTACGAATTAGATGAGAAGACATACTCATGACAATCAGAATTAAATTAGGATACATACATAGTCTATAAGAAAATAATTTAATATCAAAAGTATATCTGTGTGATAGAAACATATTATGATGTTTGGGCATTTTTAAGCAGTTTAAGAACTTAAAATTGTTCCTTTCCTTTTATTCTATTATGTATTCTAGAACATCTTATCTCGACTATTATCAAACTTTTCCATCATACTGATCTTAGAAGGCATAACATTAAAATTTTATTATTTGACCTTTATATGAATATTACAAATCACATACTAAAATATGAAACAATATAGAAACATGAAATCAAGTAATTTTGAAGAATTAACATGGATGAAAATAAATCAAATGGCAAATTCTGCCAACCAATATATGAAGATAGATAATAATCACAGTTAAACTTGTTAAAAATTGAGCTGCCAGTTACCATTAATATTTACATTGCTGGTGAGATTTATTCCCTAATAATTAAAAAACATTTTAATATTTCTTTCTAAAAATTGGGAGAAAAAAACAGAAATGGACACATGTAACTTTTTTGAGTGATACTGTCTTAATATGACTGTGAAAATTTTGCTTTGAGCACACTTTTCTTTAGGGTACATTAAAACATTGTAAGCAACGACCTGAAGAACTCTGTGTCTGTCTCGCTGGTGATGACAAGTATGTTAATTGCTTGCAGATAACATCTGTTCTAGTGAAATCAAGATGCAGAGACTAGGCTGGATCTGTAGTGCAAGCTGCTTTCTAAAGCCTTGTCCAGGAGCCCCGCTGCATGCATTTCACAGACTCTCCAGGCAGCTGGAGAGCTTGTGTGCCTTGTTGAGAAACTTCCAGCAACTGAAATAAAATCTGCCAGGAATCCTGGGTCATTGAAATGTCTCCCTTTGAGCAGTGGACTTACCTTTGAAGCTACAAGATACCCACTGACCATGACGCCTGGGTATGCTCCGGCTAAAGCAAGTTCAGGGTGAGCTGCCAACCTCCTGCATGCAAGAGCGAGCCACTGACTTCCTCCACTGTTTACAGAACAGGGTGAAGGGCCTCTCTAGAGGAAAGAGCAAGAGCCCAGTCAATATAGTGTCAGATAGAAAGGGCCCTTATTCTCCACAAGCCACATTTACAATTTTGCATGGTTCATGGATTGCAATTGCTTTCCAGATGTGCCTATGGAGTTGACTAACCATAGCATCATGATGCTCTGGTCTCAACCCTTTCCAGGCTGCCTGTTTGCTTCCCTTTTAAGCTATGGAATTGTGAAAACTCTAATGTGCTGTTCCTAGAAGAGCCTGCTCTACTCTCCAGTGAAACATAGAGAACAGACTACCAAGCCTCCTTGTGCTCCACAGGAGACACGTGGACTTAAGGCTGGTGTGTTTCTCTTCAGTATTGGTAAACCCAGCTAACATGTATATGAGCATGAGGATCTAGCTAGTTTTGCAGATATACTTTTGATTATGTCATTCAAGAAAGTTTTTTTTTTAATTATCTGTATGTGTTAGAGGTTACGGAATGGAGGTAACTTAAGAAGAGGGGATTTGGTAAGAACAGATGCTAAAAAAACAACAACAAGTTTTCACTGTAGCAGAAAGGTTGATTTTAGACAAAACACTTGGTTCCATTTTGCCACCATGGTTTCCAACATTTTAAACACAGTTCCTTGGTATATGTTATTGATATAATAATTTAGAGTAAATCAGCTCTACCATAATCTAGGAGAAATGAGCTCCTTCAGCTTTGCATTTGAGGACACTTCTTATGTTATCAACACTGTTTCAGCAAACTCAGGCTAGAAAGTTATGGAAGTACTCCACTCTGGCATGTTTTTCTCCCACTCTTCTGAACTCAGGGGGGCAGGTAATGAAAACAATCACCCTCTCCAAGTTAGCACCCTTGAGAAAGATTCATCTGATAGAGAATCAAAGGCAAAGGTTTTGAGATGAGCATTGTGTTCTCAAGACTGCAGCTCTAGGATACTCTTCAGAGAACAAATGAAAGTCATCCACTGAGATGTGACCTAAATGGTTTTTGTCATCAAAGATGGAAGGGAAGAAGTCAACACTTGTTGGCCTTCTTGAATTTTCTACTTCCTAGACTTCTGGAACAAAAGTAGGTATTATTCTTCCCAATCAATCAAGCTTCAGATAATAATTTCTTAGCAAATTATCAACATACTCATTAACATTAACTGATTTGACTTTTAATGAGCAGTACTTATTTGAACACAGAACTTAAAAACACTTCAAAAGCATGCTTCATAAATGTATCTGTAAGTTTTAATAAAATAGAAATTATAGGTAAATGTGCACATAAATGTTCACAGATTTTACATTTTTGCTCTTTTATTGAAATCTAAAGTTTTTTATAAAAATCATAAATTATGTATTGTTACTTTTAAGGCATGTGCTTATTTAGATTTTTAGAGAAGCTTCAGAAAGACACATATGTTAATGAACCCTACAGTTAGAGACAGTGACTCACTTAGATGTAGAAATCAATTATTTTGGAAAACAGAGTCTCATACAGCTTAGACTGACCTCACATGTGCTATGTAGCCAAGGTTGACCTTAAACTTCTAATGCCACAGACTCTAAATCCAAAACACCAGAATTAGAGATACACATAGTGTAAGGGATTGAAAAGAGTTTCATGAACATTAGGCAGCATTCTAACAACTGAGACCCTCACTTGAGATTGCTATTTTTGGTATCCTAGGCAACTTTATTATTCTTTTCCAATCCAGTTCATATAACCAGGAGAAACTATTCAGTTTTCCAGGGTGATTATTTTCATTCTAAAAATAATTTTCTTCACTGGAGCCATGCAACATTTATTGAAGACCCTTGAGTGATTCTGTAGACATTCTTGTGCCCTGAGAACTACTACCATGATCATTTTGTCCCACATCCACAAAGTCTTCAAGACTGGGTGACAAGGAGGTAATTATGTCTTTCAGTTCTGAAACCTGTAAGCCCAGTATCAAGGTCCTGTCAATGTTCCCAGCTGAGGGCTCTCCTCTTGGAGTACAGAAGACCACATTCTTGCTCTTTCTCTACAAGACAGAGAGGCAGTTCCGAAGTCCTTTCCAAGGGCTGCCAATCTCATCCGGGAGATTCCACTCTCATGGTCTATAATTATTTTCCCAAGGCTCCAACCCCTAATACCACCACACTGAAGTTAGAACTGTGTCTTATGAACTGAGGTTACAACCATTCACTGAAAACATTTCAGTTCTAGTACTTATTCAGAGACAAATTAAGAGTAGGAAACGATTAAAAATTAAAATTTACATGTATTAAATTAAGCATATTGGAACAATTGAATAATATAAAATAGTTGCTTTGTTTCTGGATAAATTCATCTCTTTTATTTTAATAACACAATGAGTTGTATTGATATTGTCAATTAGGGGAAAACTGTTAAAAAAAAAAGGTAGTACTGCCCCAAAATATAGATTTTTGAGAAAAATGGAAACATGAAGGCCCAAAGGATTAAAAAGTAGATATTGGTAGTGTGCTTAATAATTAAAATGGTAAATAAATATAAAGATATGTTACTTTTAACATTGTTATTATTTTTCAATGATATGTGTCTACTCTTTGCCATTAGATCTAGAGGTGGAAATTCATGAGCCTGTCTTCACCTATGCTTGTATTAATTAAAAAAAATAGATTATTTTAATGAGAAAATTGACATTAATGAAATAAAAAGTAAGTTAAAGATACTTATTTCCATAAACAAACAAAACAATAAACAATAAATCCAAGAAAAGATAAGGATAGAGTTTAGAAGTAGAGTACTCACCTAACATGAACCAATTCTTTGGCTATATTACCACTATAAAAAAAAAAACTTAAGATGAATGAATACAAATCTGACTTAGTATCTGACTTTCAAATTGTTTTGTGGAAATATCTTTAATAGCTAAGTGATAATCTTCATCTTCTTAAATTAAACAGAATAAAATTAGAGAGAAAGAGAACATTGAATTAGGTGAGTAGGGAGGTGAGGTTGGGCAAAATGCATTGCATGATATTCTCAAAGAAATAATAGAGTATTATTTTAAAAAATAAAAGAACAAAATAATAATATTGCTTCAAAAAAGTCATTCCAGATGTTTAACGTTAACAATGCCATTTTGAAAAAATAAAATAAATCTGCATTTTAAAATGGCAGAAATTAGGCATGATTCATTTCTTCCAGATGTAGTGTCGTTTTATTCTTTACAATTATGGAGGTGATTATGTCTCATCATCTATGTTAACCCTGTCAAAGGAACCTTTATTTCCCCTTGGTGGGATTTATCCCCCCCTTAATCACTGTGTGAACAGCAAGTAGCTGCCTAGCACCACAAAGACAAGGAAATATCTTGCTTCTGAGAGAATATCTGCTCTCTGGAACAGATTAGACAATTTCTATTTGTTCAGTAGAGGAGAGGGAGTCAGAAGAAAGGAAATGAAAGGAAAAAAAAGAGAGAAGGGGAGAAGAGTGGAGGGAAATCATGAAGAAAAGGAGGGAAAATAGAGTGATTATTCACCATAAGTGAGTGTTGCTATTTAATCACTTTGATCTCAGGAAACTCAGGCATATGTCAAGAGACGCAAAGAGAAAAGGGAGAAGAGACATATTCTCATGAAATCTGATATGTTGAGACAAGAGAAAAGTATTCAGTGCATAGCAGAAAAAATGGACAATGACATCCATGCTGAAATACTTTAAAAGTCAAAGCAGGTTGTACTTCCATTTGTGTATCTTCGCCAAGATAAAAAGAGACAGGGAAGAGTAATTGAATCTTAGATGACTGGAACTTTCAATGTTGTTCTCTGGACGAGTGTTGGTCCACAAACTACCAACTGTCTTAGTGGTTCACAATAAGTGAAGGACAATATTAGAGAGAAATATATGACAATAAAATTAAAATACTTGCCAGAAATCAATTAAAATTATACAATGTATTTCCTGACATGTGAATATTAGGTTAGAAACAGAAAATAAAATATTTTGAAAATTCCCATAAGAAAAAAGGTGATTCCTAGATTAAGGCCTGAAGAATAAATATAAGTTGAAATATTGACAAGGTGGATACTTTGTAACAAAAGGAAAGAATAGTAAGAGAAAACTCTGTCTTTTTATTGTTTACTCCTGGAGTGGGCCTTTAATTCAAGCAGATAGTGTTTGGTTACTCCCAAACTGTTTGTGCCACTATTACACTAGTGTATCATACAGGTAGATCATCATTGTAATTCACAGGGTTTGTAAGTGGATTGATACTTACGTTTCTCCTCTGGTAGCATGCAGAGTATCTTTCAATACTATGAACATAGTCAGTAGGGATAAAAGCTCTAGTGAGGCACTAGCTTGATTTTTCCATATTTGGTGAGTTACGTAAGTGTTGTCTTCAGAAGTGGTGTTGGATTTTGGCAAAGGATTGTTCTGCATCTAAATGGTATAGTCATGTTGTTTTTGCTTTCAGTCTGTTTATGTGATAGATTATTGATTTATGTATGTTGTACCATCCCTGAACTATTTTTCCCTTCTGTTTGCCACCCCACAAACCTCCATACATGCATCCCTACTATTCTTCAAATTCATAGTCTCTTTTTTCACTAATTCTTAACAAACTTACAGAAGATCATTATAAGGACTTCTGCTGTAAACTTTGATTGCACAGGACACAGGTCCCTGCTCACAGTGAGAGGCACAACAACTCAATGACAAAAAGACACGGCATATGGTACAACTGTTATAACATAATGTAAGCAATCAGTCACAAATTCAGAAGAGATATTAAATATTGGAGATTGCGGGCAGGTGAGAAATAAAAATAAATACTAATGATTGTGCCAGTGATGAGTATGATTATCAAAATGACAACAGACCCACCTAATTTCAAGACTTAAGTTACCTAATCATTTTTAATTTTAAAGATTTATTTCATTTTTAGTTATGTATATGTAAGTATTTGGAGCAGGGTGTGTGCATATGAATCCACTGCCTATGGAGATCAAAATAAGGAGTTGAATCTGCTGTAACTAGAGTTATAGGCATATGTGTGCTACCTGACTTAGATGCTGGGAACTTAACTCCATGCTCTGCAAAAGGAATATGTGCTCTTAATCACTCAGCCTTTTCCAACCCCATTTTTATAACATCTATTTCCAGTGTTCTCATATACTCTTTTGTCAAAAGAGGTATTAATACACCAGCTAAAATGTTTAAAAGAATCAGATAACATAAACTTTTACATCAAAATAATTCAATGCATATTTTTAAAATATTTATTGTGCAAAATGTTTGTTTCAAAAAATTAAACATAAATATTATTTCATTTTGTTTTATCATCTTACCTTTTATAATTTTTAATTTTTGATTGAGTAGCCAAGGTAAAATCAGCATGTATTTTCTCATATTGCTTTAGTCTATATGAATCTGAGTTTATTAGTCTTTTTCTATTGTTCATGATACTGATCTTTTAAAGAAAAATTCCTAGATGTTTTATATGAAATCCTTCAGTTGAATTATGTGTAAATTTCACCATGATTTGATTTAGGTATTGATTATTCCTGTAGCAACCTCCCTTTCTCTCCTTCTCTCCCTCCCACATCTCCCTCTCTCTCTCTCTCTCTCTCTCTCTCTCTCTCTCTCTCTCAACTTGTATCCACAGAGATTCTATATTCATATTTAAATATATGTAACTATAGAAATGAGCTATATCGCATATTGTATCATATAATGTATATGTTATGTCCTTCTTTACAAAAAACCCAAAACATATATTTCTTTGATCTTTCAGTGATGTTAACATTAATTTCTTTTTAATACTGAATCTATCACAATTGTCTTTACTCAATAAATATATGTCTCTATTTGTAATTACTGAACAACAGCTGGTAAAATGTTTCTGAGCTTATTTGAACACCCTACTTCTCAAATCCAAGCACACATTTGACACCGGCTGTGACTCTACCAGAGGTTGTCTTCTACTCAGCACTGGCCTTTTCTGCCCATTGGCCCACTGGACCCTGTAGTTATCATACTTTCTAAGCTACATGATATATTTTAAATACATTTTTGTGGCTCATCTTTTTCCCTAGTTCTGCATTTGGAGTACACAGACTTCCTGTAAACTTTAAACACTGAACAGTTTGCACTCAATTCTTATTAATATCTGATGTCCCTAATATCAACATTTCCCATGATTCTATGCCTACTGTATAGTGTACTTTTTGTCCTAGCCTCTTTTTTTTTATTATTTTCTTTTTTTTTGGTTTTTCAAGACAGAGTTTCTTTGTGTAGTTTTGATGCTTGTTCTGTATCTTGCTCTGTAGACCAGGCTGGCCTCGAAAGAGATCCACCTGGCTCTGCCTCCCGAGTGCTGGGATTAAAGGCGTTTGCCACCGCCGCTGGCTATCTTAGCTTTTTCTTCATGCATCATGTATCCCTACCTGCCTTGCAGATGTTTCACTAAATGTCAGATGTTTTAAAATGAATAATTATGGAGATAACTTGAAATTCTCTAAGATGTTGTTTTCATCAAGTATGGATTCATGTCGTTTTATGCAGACAGACCAGAGATAAATGACTCTGATTTAATCCTTGACCCAGGTGTGGCTAAACAAGCTTCATTTTGTATGAGCCTGCTTCTGGCTCACTCTTGATCCTAGAATGCAATTCATTGTTGATCTCATTTGAGAACCTCTGTTGTATAGAACTTTTTACATAAGAAATCATGGAATTTTCTAATTTTAATCTTCATATACTAGTGGAACTGATAGAGTGCAACTAATTATTAGAGTACTAATTATTTCTCTTTAATAACTTTCTTCTTGACATATTTGACCATCTCTTGCTTTTCTATTCTTGTCTGTATTGATTTTAAAATAGATTTTGATGTGTGTGTGTGTGTGTGTATGTGTGTGTAGCTTGGGTTTTCCTGCCTGGCCCACAGTCAGGACAAATCTCTCTCACCTGCCAGTCCCACAGCCGCTCAAACCCAACCAAGTAAACACAGAGACTTATATTGCTTACAAACTGTATGGCCATGGCAGGCTTCTCGATAACTGTTCTTACAGCTTAAATTAATCCATTTCTATAAATCTATACCTTGCCACATGGCTCGTGGCTTACCAGCATCTTCACATGCTGTTCCTCATCGTGGCGGCTGTCAGTGTCTCTCCCACTCAGCCTTCCACTTCCCAGCTTTATTTTCCTCCTTGTCCCGCCTACACTTCCTGCCTAGCCAATGGCCAATCAGTGTTTTATTTATTGACTAATCAGCAACACATGTGACATACAGAACATCCCACAGCATGTGTGTGTGTGTGTGTGTGTGTGTGTGTGTGTGTGTGTGTGTGTTATCTTTACAGTGATTTTCAAAGTAAAATTTGCTCAGCAGCTTCTTTTATTTGTTTATATAGGTCAGATATACACTGAATAGTTATTTATGGGTTTTATATTCTATTTAATTTTAGGTTTCATGTATGTCTTATATACTGTCAAATTTTGCTCTGTGGCTCAATATGAAAATAATTTTATTTTACTATGTTCTTTTAAGCCACTTATATTTCATAATATAACACATATATCTGGCCTTGGTTCTATCTTTTATATTCTGTGTTTTTTCTGTTGTAAGGCTTTTTAAAGCTTTTTATCAAGCAGCATATTTTTGGCAGTGTGTATGTTTGTAATCATTAAGAAAATTAAAATTTTATTCTAGGGATTAATTTAGTTCATATATGTAAATCTTGTTCATGTATGACAATGTTTTAAATATGATATTTCTCCCTTCTAACTCCTCCTCCCAAACTATCCCTTATACCACTTCTAAAACTCCTTTAAATTCATGACCTCTTTTCATCAATTGTTATTGCGTGCATATATATGTGTGTGTGTGTGTGTGTATATATATATATATATACACATTTCCAGATAAAACCTGTTGAGTTCATATAATGTCACTTGCATGTATATTTTCAGGGCTGACCATTTGGAACTTAGAACAATGCCAAATAGTGTAATGCAAATAATTTACTGGGCATTTTAGTTCTGAGTAAACAGTTAAGTGTATACCAAACTCCCATTGTCTTTGGGTTTTCTTACATGTACAGCTTCTTCATTTATCACTTGGTAAGCTCAATCTCTTCTGGTATTTTTTTTTCCAAAGAGGGAACCTTTGTACATAAAGAATTATTTAGATTTTTGCAGCTTAAAAAATAGTTTGACTGACATACACCTTAAGAGACATATTTTCTTTCATGGAATTTTTAGAAGTTGTCCAACTGAATAGCATGAATGTTGCTATGAAGAAAATATGAGCCGGTCTACATTTTTTTCTATTATAGGTGATATTTGTGCCTTTTCCAACGGCAGCTCTTTCTCTTTTTGTCCTTCAAGTAATTATCCACTCCATGTTAAATTTATTGGCTGTACCTATTTCTTTTTAATATTAAGTTTGAACATTTTTTTTTATTTCTCCAATGAAGATTATACTCACAAATGGGTCAGGTTTCCTTATCTGCCTTCTGTGTTTATCGTGTTTTATCTGGTATGATTTCTCATTGTTTCTTTTCTTTTATGTAGCTCCACATCACTATTTATTTGCAAATAAAATAAATAAGATAAAGATACTTACTGAATTAAGAATTGTTCCAGTTTTAAATTTTGTAATTGTATGTCTCAATTTGTTAAATTTGCACACTGATGTTTACATTATCTTCCACACAAGTACTAGTGGAATAAATGCTAGGCAAGTCGAGAAACAATGATAGAACATTACATCTAATAAGTATAAAGTGGACATTTGTTTCACTTAAATTATGATATGTGAATGAGAGGAAATAAAATCTCAAAATGTTACCATTTTTCATTTCCATTCTTACAGTAAATTTGACACCTTTGATTGACAAGCAACTAAGAGGACCACAAGTGCCATTTCTTATCTCATAGGAAAATAAATCTGGTGTTTAAAGTGATTAAATGACTTTTTCAATAATTTACCAATGTAAAATCATTCTAACAACTTACCAATATTGACTGTAAAGACAATAAAGTCCAGGATGGTGTTTCAACATCTCTACCATGATTTTTTTTTATTCTTCTCTCATATATTACATGCCAACCTCAGTCACTTCCCCTACTTCTCCCAGCTGCCCCCCATCTCTCATCTCCCCAAGATTCATTCCTTTGTTTCTCTTCAGAAAAGAGCAGGCCTTCCAAGGATATCCACCGAACACAGCATAACAAGTTACAATAAGACCAAGCACATATCCTCCTATCAAGGATGCACAAGGCAACCCCAGTAGGAGGAAAAGGGTCCCAGGATGCAGACAAAAGAGTTAAGAAATAAACCATGCTCCCACTGTTAGGAAACTCACCAGAACACCAAGCTACACAACCATACCATATATACAGAAGACCTAGCTCAGACACATACATGCTCCCAATTGTCTCTTAAGTCTCTGTGAGCCTCTTTGAAGCCTGTTTAGTTGATTCTGTGGGCCATATTCTTGTGAGATCCTAGACCCCACTGGGTCCTAAGATCCTTCCTCCACTTCTTCCATGAGGTTCCCTGAGCTCCGCCTAATGTTTGGCTGTGGGTCTGGGTATCTGCTCCTATCAGTTGTTGGATGAAGTCTCTCTGTTGACGATTATGCCCGGATCCAGTCTATGATTTATTTTTCTTCTGGTCTTTTAATTTGCTGAAGTGACATGAATAAGAAGAGATGAATTCTACAAACTACCTATCATTGTATTGGGGTTTTAAAGCCCAAAGTATTCATTTCAAATTTGATTTTTAGTAGGTTGTTAATTAAAGTGCAACATTGATAACCCTGATCAATAATGGAATCAGACAAATTCATGCAGGCAAGATAGTCTAATGCTAGAGAGATGGCTCACGGCTTAAGAACACTGAATGCTCTTGCAGGAGACTCCAGTCTGGTTCCCAGTGCCAAAATATTGCAGGTCACACCCACCTATAACTCCAGCTCGAGGAGATCCAACATTCATTTCTGGATGCTGGACCTTTGTGCTCACATGTGTGTACACCCACATAAATAATTTAAAAATAAAATAAGCAAATCTTTTAAAAGAAAAGATGTTCCATACAATTTCAATTTGCCAACAAAAATACTGAAGAGAAACTCCACAGCTGAGGATTGAAACTTACTGCTGCAAGGCTCCCTCCTCATGTAAAAAGAAAAACAATAGTGATCTTAAAGATGATTCATGCCAAGTGCAAAACAATTTGTTTAATGTGTAGTGTAGGATAGCTCCATAGCATGTAATCATTGTTGTATGTTTATAGAATCGGCAAACAGTGTCAGAGATAGTGAGTGAATTGTTAAGGTCCACCTGTAGGAAGCAGAACTGAGATTCAAAGCCAGCCCTACCCATTTTACCTGGGTTAAATACCTCTTTTTTTATTTATCTTTCGCTTGGTATGTGGCTAGATTTAGAATCCACTCATCAATCTGGTCATTTTTTCTTAGATATGTTTCCATGTGTCCAGGCCCCCTTCTGAAATGTAGCATCTAGAAACTGTGAAAACAACCTGGTTGTGTTGTCAGTGTTAAGTACAAAGGAGACCATTTAGAGGTCTAACTATAATGAGAAATTGCTGTATCTTGGCTGAACTCAAGTACCAGGAAGAGAGAGGGGAAAAATTAGAAAAAAAAAAAATATCTCCTTTCACTTGGGTCACAGTAGTTTGCTTCTCACAGAAGGTTGTCCAAAATAACCACCACTTTTAAAGAATTTTGAAGATATAAATATGCTGGTTATTCTTCTAGAAGGCACCAATGTTGAACCTTGGGAGTTCATAAACAGTCACTGTGGACAGTTTTTTTTCTCCTGAGTTTCACAAACAAATATAGTATTCCTACTGAAAAGGGAAAATAGTTGCTGCACATATCTTACAATGTTAAGTGTAATTATACTATTTAACCCTCCAAGAGACCTAAGAAAAATAGTCTACTGTAACCATCTTATAGTGATGAGAGAAGGCAACATAAACTTCTGATGACCAACTAACCTTCACAGTAGAGGTTGGAGACTAACCCAAGCTCACAGAATTAGGAAGATACAGAATGTTGATTGGATTCCAGTCTAAATCTGAAGGACTAGCTGGAGGACAGTGTATTATCCTCTGTCTTAGTTTGCTCCATGAACTATGGTAGGCAGTCATTAATATGCCACTTAATTTTTCTCTCTCTTTCTGAATGTTTCTTGTTTCTTGTCTTTCTTTTCATTTTCAGTATGGATCAAGGATTAGTGACGTCCTTCAATTGAACAGAAAATGAAAAATGACGTAATGATACTTCAAAGTGAGTTAACAAAGAAAATGTGGGTTCACTGTGAAATGTTCTTTTTCAGGTCTTTCACTCATTGTGAGCAAAGCTGGCTGCGGTTTTGTGAGATACATCACAGAAAGGCCCACAAAGCAAAGAAATGATACCTCAGGGAAGAGCCAGCAAGGACTACAAGTCAAACAGCCATGTGAGTTCACTTGAAAGCAGATTATCCCTTAGGGGAGCCTGAAGATGAATGTTGTTCCAGATAATACTTTGTATCCCAAGACAGAGGTGCATAGTAACACAACTGATTTTTGACTCATTGGTACTGTAAGATAAATATTTGCTCTTTTAAGATATTAAGTTTTAGAGTAATTTGTTACACAGCAGTCAGTAAGTTATAAACACAATTGCATGAAATCTGTTAGAACAGTGTCTTTCACTCACTAGATTCAAAGAGTGTTCTAAACATTCTCTCAATTTTACATGTACTGTACAGTTGTACTGAGCATATTCCAAATAAAGTTAATGTATATGGTATAATGCTAGGTTGTGTTGGTTCAAGATTTGTTTTGTTCTTAGCATGGTAAAAACTTGTACTTCTTTGATTGTTCATAGTGATAGTTACTAAAATAGATATGTAGGTCCAAAGATTAATATTAGAATACACTTAGGAATCATACTGGTTTAGGAAAATGGAGTCCCTCATCAAAGATATTCCTTTTCACAGTATGAAGAGACCATTACAGAAAGCCACAACTATTCCAAATGCAGAGGACAACTGTCAATGGGGTACCCATCCCTAATGGATACAGCTACAGCACAAGTCTTGCACCCAAGTCTCAAGAAATGTTGAAGAAGAGGGAGGCAAAATATTGTAAAGGCCAGCAGACCAAGAAGCAAGCTGTGAGGTCTTCAATTATGTCCTCAACTGTGACAGGGAAGCTATAACACCTATGAAGTACCAACAACATGGCTACCTAAACAAGGTATGAACAATTCCACCATTATTTCTCTCCTCCATCCTGCTCTTCTCATGTCTGATAATCCCAACAGTAGTTAACATCCCAATGTAGATGGGGGTGGGGAATTTCAAGGGTTCCCATTCCTATATAAAAAGATAGAAGCAATTAACAATTGCTGAGAGAGAGAGGGGGGGAGAATTAGTCTTAACTAGGAATGACCTTCTTGATTGGTTATCCAATACTGAGTGGTCAACCCTACCTACATGCAGGTAAAACTGAATTCACTCAGTAACTTGTATTTGTACGTTGACTCATTTATATGTATATGTAACAACACAGAAAGGAAGTGGTAAATTTGG
The DNA here is from genome assembly GCF_949786415.1 of Peromyscus eremicus. Lineage (NCBI taxonomy): Eukaryota > Metazoa > Chordata > Mammalia > Rodentia > Cricetidae > Peromyscus > Peromyscus eremicus. The sequence continues at coordinate 27,032,348 of NC_081424.1, read as the reverse complement.
GAGGGATGACTCTGATGTGGGAGTGGTCTGAAAGAGAAAAGAAATGATGTAATTATATTTAAATTAAAAAGTATATAGTGTTAATAAGTATAGCTTTCTACAAATATATTTCCAGCACAACAAATGACGATTTGCATATAATATCATATGATTGCCAATTTAATTGTGTTTAGGATTTAAAATTAGTGAATATGAAGCACAGCCCACCTGTTCATCTTACCTCAAGGAAGCAACACTAACGATAAGAAACTGACACCTCCGTTCTGGTCAAAAGAACTTCTTCAGAAGTGTCCATGTGCCCTACCTTCACCAGAGTTGAAGTCCTCTTCCCTTCTGTGTGTTGATAACACATAGTCATTGCACAGTCTCAGAACTTATCCAATGCGGAGTAAGCAGCAAAGGACAAGCTATGAAGAAAGGATAACAACTGAAATTAAGAAAATGCTATCAATATCAATATCTACAGAGCTGAGAGACTGAGCAAACAAATGAGACTGCTAAATGACCTTTGTTACCCATAAAATTACTTATTTTAGTACATGAAGTAAGATGTTGACAAATTCCACGTGACTGTCAGAAAGGCACAAGAACTGAGAACATTTGGATGGAGAGTAATTTCCTCCTAGAGAATGTAAACTTGACATAATTCTCACAATCCTGAAAATTTTATAGAAGTAAATTTTATTTTTTTAATTTTAAAATCATAATTGCATCACTTTACACTTTCCCTTGTCTTCCTCCAATCCCACCCATGTACTTCTCTCTCAAATTCATGGCTTCTGGCCTCTTTTTCTTTAATTGTTATTTTGATGAGCATTATAAATGAACATACTCTCCATTAAAATCTTCAGTTAGTTTTAGCCTTTGACTATTGTGGCACACGGTGCTATTTGTCCACAGTACAGCAGTTATGTTCTACATACTTTCAAGTTTTTACTAGAACCTTAACAACTAAATTTTCTATCCTTTATTAGAATTTGGCTTGACTAGTGGCCTCTGGCTGGCCAATAGTGGCTAAGTCTGAGCAATGAACACATTTTTTAGGAAGAGATTCCTCAAATATATATCTCTCTCCATTCTGAGCCCAGTTTTAACCAGGCAGAAATGTTCTTGTCATAATAGGTTGCTATGCTTCTGATTTATCAGAATCCCAGAAATGTAATGTATCTACACAACAACATGAGAACCTATGCCTTTCCAGAGATCCTCAATGATAGATACTCTCATGTGAGTTCCACCTCTTGCTTCCAACTTCCGTCAGTTGAGACACACTTCCAAATTTGTTCCTAGAGATTTCAAAAATGATGAGAAGCTCAGGACGCTCCTTACAGCTTGATCTGAATTAATTAGTAAGTCATATTATCTGGAACCACTGCATTGTAACCAAAGTTTTAAGCATGATAGCCTGAGGAAAGTCTGTAATATATTAAAAGAAACCTAGAACCTTAAAATAATATATTTGAAAGCTTCTTTGGAGAAAAATTTCAAGTTAAGTCTGTTAGATACTTTAGCACTGTAGGAAAAGAAGTTTTATCTTTTCAATGTATTCAGCTTGGGAAAATGAACATAATTTGCTAGGGAATTTATTTATTTATTTTTAGATCTTGAAACAGCAAAAGTTTATGACATGGTACAAATACAGGAATAGCTAAATAATACTTTTAGTTTAATTTTGCTGGCTTTCTTTCAGATCTTCAATATTCCTAAAAAAGACTGTCTGTGTTTGCCTATTCCAATATCCAGAGATTGAATATATACATATATATTGGTGTCTCCATTAGTTGAGTTTTAAATTGTTGTGTGGAGTGTTCTTTATATAAATCTCTTGCTTTATTCTTAGCTTTCAACTGTTTAAAACTTGGACCCGGTTTTGTTCTTTTGTTCCCTACTTTTTTTATGCATCTGCACATTACACAATATCTGTGTCCCAGGAAGTATGTCCATCTATCCTCTGGTAGACTGTGGCACTGTGAGGGGACTACTGAGAGAGTCTCTATGTCTTCTGGTATTATTCATCATAGAGTTTTGTGCCAGTTCTGGTCTCCTAGGCCTTTTCAGTTTACATTCCTCATTCAGAGAGATGCCAAGAAAGCAGCAAGGAAGCATTTATTAAGTTGGACAGGGAGACATTACAGAAACGAAGCCGCTGGATGGATGAGTATTTATCTTTACTGGGCCCCAACAGCAAGGCCCGTTCAGATGGCCAGCAACTGCTTCGTTTGGTGTTCACACCATTTTCTGCCTCCTCCAGCAAGCTGCAGTTCTCAGACAACTAGAGAGAGGACTGTGAACATATTGTACACATCCAACTATTTCTGGGAATGTGTGAAGAGAGACAAAGCCTTGCATTTTTAGAATAAAGTCATGACACACTCTATGGAAGAAATAAAAGAATGTGACTCCTTGAACGTTCAGTTAATCACGATGCACAGTTTAGTAAGATATTTGGGTCTAGTTCCTTACTACAAGTTAAGAACTCTCCCAGAATTTCTTTGCACGGCTTTAATAACAGAGATGCAGATGGAGCAGCAGCATTGATGTTTTTGTGGTTTGGGTGGGCTTACGTATTCTAAACAGTTCCTGATCCGTGTCAAACTGGGAAGCCAGACGTTTCTTCCACTGATTCAATAAATTCCAGGCCACTAACACTGTCAGTAACTTCACACTGCTTGGTGTTGGGAACAAAGTCATGTTTTTGGAAGGGATATGGTAACTGTGTGTGTCTTCAGTATCACTGTGACGCCCAAATACACTGCGACTTCTGCATTGCAAACCAAATGCTCCCTGGACATTAAGAAGATCCTCCATATTGGCACATGTTCTGTTTTTCAGTCCAGGCACATTCACTGTCTGGGAAGCTAAGGTTAAGTGGTTCAGACAAGAAAATCTATGGATGCAGGTAATGTATGCAGTTCTCTGTACTTTGTCTTCTTGTATATCTTGGCCCACCTGGGATCCATCTTTGACTTGTAGAAATGCTTTTGTTTGCAAAAAAAAAAAAAAAAATAAGGTATATCTGTAATGGTTACTTTAGATTTCATTTCTTCAGTCAGAAAATCTGCAAGACCTTGTACACTTTGGCACCAGGGAACTTGAAGCAAAATATCTTTAATTGAAAATGGCAGAAATTTCCAAGATGGGTTCTGTCTAGCATGGAAGTTATAGTTTTTCTCGAGAGTTTATAAGACGGTCAATTCATAGACAAGATCTGAGTCTAATACACTTGTGTTACTTTAAAAAATGAAGTATGTGCTTGGGCATATTTGCTCTTCATGAAATATGAGTCACATTTGAGGAAATTTATTGGTATCAGATTATAAATAAAGATTTTTGACAACAAAAAATGTCTTATGTGCTGTTCATTACTTGGGTATCTCAAAACCAAATTAGTTCATGTGCCAATTTATCCCTTCATTCACCAAAAAGATATTGAAATCCTCTTATGTCAAACCAAGCCAAAACAAACAAAACAAAAACAAAAAAACCTGTGTTTACTTAGAAAAAAAGCTATTTAATGAATGTAACTACACAGTTTCCTTTAACAAGGTTTAGAAGTCAGTCTAGAAGTGATGATTTGGAAAATACAGAAATTAGGTAAATATCTAATAAAATGCTTCTATTTCTATCAAAATTTCTAGTAGAAAATACAAAAGACCATAGAAACAAATTTTCTACCTTTTGATGATACAGTAACTATAATTGCATTACCATTATAAAATATAAGAATTTGTATATGGAATAAAATTTCTAGTTGAGGTTGATTCATTGTGCTCAGTGTGTGTATTGGAGCATTGGTGGTTAATGTTTACTTATACACAGATGCACTGGAACAAAGATTTAAGAGAATAAATACCAATATAAAATGGATATGTACACCTAGGAAAATCAGAAGGCATATTATAGAAGAAGAAAATTATGTGGCACCAAGTTTAAATAGTGAAGCATCCTAAAGATGTAAGATTGTGGAATTCAATTGTTTGTATCACCTCAAAATGCTCATGAAGGTGGACCACACTCAGCCACACCTTCCCAGAACTGAAGTTTAGAATCATGGAAAGCAAGCATTATGTCTAGGGGAGTTGTTGAACTCTAAGTTTGAAGAATATTTTGGTTAAGTAGCCAATAAGATTCAGTTATGTTGGGAACCGGGATAAGATGAATTGTGAGAAGATAATTTCTCCCCTCCTTTCTTGAAGTATTTCTGTCTTTTTTTATTCAAAGTTTACATCTGAGAGGCAGGCTAGAAAAGCAGCTTGTTGCAGATTGGAAGGTAAAATATGAAATGGTATTTCAGTCTATGAGCTCAAAAGAGATGAGGAGTGGCTAGAGAAAAGAAAAATATCTGAGTTCTGAGTGGTCCATATCAGCCAGCCAGGGCTTAGATTGCTACTTTAGTGTAAAACGGATTTAGAAACAGCAGTCTAATTTCAGATGAGAAACAGGCAGGAAGATACTCTAGACAATGCTATAAAAGAAAGGACGGGGCCTACGAGATAGCTCTTGCCTCCAAGCCTGACAACCTGCATCCACTCCCTGAACCATTATGGTGGAAGGAGAAAACTGCCTTGGGTGTTATCCTCTGATCTCCACAAATGTGTCGTGGTACCCTCCTATACATAAATAAATAAAGACATGTAATAAAAACTTTAAAAGAAAAGATGACAGGTAATTCTGCTGATGTAAGTACACATCAGACCCAGGAACAGCAACAGGGAAGAAATTATTTCCATTCCCACCATTCGGAATCCATTTTTACTTTTCTGTGAAAATATTCCTCATGTACATTCCAAGACATAGAATATTAGCATATTCATCAACATTTCCCTCTTGCTTCATGTCATCAGACTGATGATGGGAAAGCGAGCTCAGGAAATGCTTATTAAATTCCTTGGAATGCAGCTGAATGTAAGAAAACATGAATTATACTGTCCCATGTAAGTGGTAATTAACTGGAAAAATTGTGTCTGAAACCACTGAGCACTGGATTACTCTTCCAGTTCGGCAGCAGGACCATGAGACCCAGGTCCTTCTTTTGTTTTATAGAAACTTTGGTGCTGTTTGAAGATTAAAAGGCATTAGTTTTTTCAAGTTACTGAGAAATACATTCCCTAAACTTGTGCATGAACATTTTGTTTTCCAAACCTTGAGTTAATTTCAGTTACCTAGGAAGGACATAGACACCCAAAAATGCTCAGGGAATGCTCTGGGGAGATACATTTTCTGTCAAATACAAGGATTTTTCTCTTCTCTTTCTCTTCTATCACTGTGATAGAAAAGAGCATAATTTGTGTTTGCATAACAAAAAACCCCAAAAACGTATCTTTTCGTTTAGATCAAAATCTGCCTTCACATCAGAGATTATTTACATTTTATATACAATAAACCTATACATTCTGTTCCTCCAGAAACAGATTATTCATAAAGTGGGTGATAAATAAATCATCGTAGATAAAATAAACCTCTATATCCTGCACTGCACACAAAACGAAGTTCGGTGATCACTAGTTACACTGTGTATGGTGGATCCAGAAGAAAAGCCATCAATTTTTAAGTCAGAAACACGGAGATAGAGGTAACACGGATACTGGAGAAGGTGTTTGTAGAAGGAAAGAGCGGACATGCAGGCGAGTCTGCAGAAGCAGGCCTGACAGACAACAGTGAAAAAGAAAGGTCTGTGGACCAAAGATCAGCAATCAATAGGGCAAAGACAAACAGCACTGGAGGATTTTATTGACAGCAAGGAGCAGAGTGTCATGGTGAGTTTAGAGTTCAGATTTATAGAAACGAGGGATTAAAAGCTCTGACTTCATGGCAGATAGAATAAAGATCCAGAGGTAGAAACGGACAGGTGTTTGGGAAACAGACTTCATACCACAGAGCAGCGAGAGGAGGGATGATTAAGTACAGACTATAGGTCGTGAACAGTGAGTCTGAACAGATTCAGTTTGATACAGGAAATAAGAAACCACTGATAGGACACATGTACACTAAAAAAAAAGACCGTGTGTCCACAGACCTACTCAGCTCCTTGTCAACTTGATTTTGGACAACTTCTCCTCTCTGGGTGTTCAGTTTCTCTCCTCTGAGTAGCATAATATGCACAGTGTAACGTTGTAACACACCTAGTTATAATCAGCAGGTTCATAACTATTGGTTTTCCTTCTTTTATAAGCACGGTCTGGAAAATAGACGGTTAGGCAAGTGAGTAAATAGTGGAGGAGAAATATTTGAGAATAAATTTATCAGACGTCTCCATAGATAAATACATAGGAAAAGTAAGTCTTTTAATGTGCTCCAAAGTTAATGGATATCATTAACAATTTAGCATTCTTCCCAGAACAGTTTGCTGGTAGCAACACAACATGATTCCTACTCATTTCGATCTTCAAAGTCCAGCCTTAATCTGAGGGTTTGCGTCTAGTCTTACTGCATCTTCTTATGCTATGTTTGGTTGATACTCCTGGGAGGCCTGCTCTTTTCTGAAGAGAAATGAGGAGTGGATCTGTGTTGGGAGCCCTGCAGCCAGGTTTGGACTAATATATGAGTGTTTATCCAACAGGTCTCCAGATAAGGCAAAAGCCCACGGGGACAGTCTCACTTGGCAAAGACCACTGGACTTCAGGACAGTGCAGCATACTGATGGGACCTCACGGCCTGCATGCTCTCTTCTCTCTGATAATATTGATGATTATCTTGGTCTTCTTAGTGTTATTTTGTCAATCATGCATAGGACAGATGTAATCATTCTTGGAAAGCCCAGTTTTTCTCAAATATCTTTCCCTAAAATTCTTTGGGAGCTGATGCTTTTCAGATATCTTTCTGAGGATGCCAACTTTCACTTCAGACCCCAGGATTTGTTCACATTCAGTGCTGACAGAATCGGAGGCACATCATTCCTATTTCTGTAAATATATTTTGAACAATATTGTTCTTGAAAATGTGTGCCTATGTTTATCATCTTTTAGTTTTGTAAAGACAGGATGTACCTGGCTGACTCGTTGGCCAAGCTAGCAAAATGGTAAGTGTTGTTTTGGTTTAAAGATGTTTCAATGTAAAAGTTGGTTAAAAAAAAATTGACATATTTGTCATTGCTGGAGGTTAATGTTGGAGGATGGGAATAACTTGTTTGATAGTGTGGAAAAACATGCTTGTTTTTGATGTATAAATAAAGATGGCTGGAGCTATTCGGGGCCAACCACTTGCATGAAATTCATCTGGTGGTCGGACACTTCATTTATTTGTGCTGCCACCCCTTCCCCATCTCAGGACCAGGGCAGATCTGGGGGGAGTGTGGGAGCCTGTTTTCAGGTTCCTCGTGGCTTTACTCAGCAGGTCCACATAGAAAGGATGATTGGACTGTGGGTGTGAGTGCAGGTGTCTGAGATGGTCTGCACTTATCTGTGCTGGGGGGAGGTGTTTTGCTCCACCCCTTGGCATTTCTGTAAATACCCTAGGGCAGAGACAGTCAGGGCCCATTGGAATAGGTTCCATGCCCTCTCGAGGCTATCCTGTATTTTCTATCTGTTTATCTCCACAATCTAAACCCTTCTATCTAATATTTCCTGCCTTTCTCACTCAAGAAAACTCTGGGGAACTGTGGGGTTGGTGGGTAAACACCCTGCAGGGGAGATGAGGTGTTAGGGAGGGACTGGGAGGGGAAATTGTAGTTGGGATGCAAAGTATGAGAGAAGAATAAATAAAATAAAAAGATCATTTACATCTATAATAATAGTGCTATCTGATCAGTATCTTGTCACCTTAGGAAAACCAATGGAGTTTTTGGTTTTTTGTTTGTTTGTTTGTTTGGTTGGTTAGCTGGTTTTGCTTTTCTATTATCTTGCAATACTTGGTTTTACAATATTTAAAGTGCTATATGTTTTCTTTTTCAAAAATTGTTACTGAGACTTAATAAGCCCAGTAAAGATGACCATTCCTACCTTTATCACAAAATATTTTATGAATCTCAGTTATCATTGGCTCTAAATTTTCTCTGTAAAACTAAATATCTACGTGTTTGCAAATTTTGAAATCTAACAGGATTCAAAAAATGGCAGATCTGTTAGAACCTTTTTTATACATGTAAGTTGTGTCAAAATATATTTCAAAACTTCTACGTAACCACTGACATACTCTAACTCTCTGTTATAATTTCATTTAGCTAGAAATAGAAAGAAATAGGAGAATTTAAGCTAAGCAACAATGAATGAACATCTAGATCACAGGTATGAAAACTATTCTCAACAGCTTCCATGTTTTGGAAGTGTAAGTAATCTATGGAAAAGCAAACAAACTGGCAGGCTATTTCCACTAAGATAGAGGGCTTTCTGGTACCTACTTAACTATATTTTATATTAAAGACAATTTCTTAAAATCTTGATTTTCAATTTGAATTTTCAGTCCAGAATCAGACTATTTCTGTTTTATTTTTGTTTCCAATAAAACACTTGTACATTGAGCAAGAATATTAAATCTGACATTAATGTCCTTTTATCACTCTTGCTGAAGAATATGACACAATTTTTTTTTATGAAGGCTGACACCTCACTGAACTACTCTGAGTGCTCAGTTTATTGTTTCACCCTGCGGGTGCACTTGACTTGACGTGGGTGAGGCAACTGTATTGTTTCCCCTGAAAATAGAGAACTGGTAGCTTCAAACCATTCTGAATTATCATGGGTGCAAGGCAGGATGTGGCACGCTTGTGATCCCAGTACATGGGAGCCTGAAGGAGTGGACCACAGAGCTAAAGGCCAGCCTGTGCCACACAGTGAGATCCTGTCTCAAAGCAAGCAAGCAATCATATAGAACAGCAAGAGGCATATTATTGTTAGAGTTAGACATTACTGAGACTCGGAACAGATTTTAAGGGAAATTAAAGAAGTGTGTAGATACAATAATAAGAAAAAAAGTTCTGTCAGCACAGAGATATGAAGTAGTTGCCTATGTAATGGATCCCAGAAGAAGAGAGATGAAGAGTTTGCATCATTGGCTACTGAACAACACAACAGTTCCTCATCACAGGGCCAGTGTACTCCTGCCTGCATCATTTTCCATCCACTTGGGTTCCGTGATGTTCCATTCATTTTCTGTGATGAATATCATTTAATAAACCAACCTGAAAGTCTCTTTCTCCTTATGGTGTGTGAGAAACATAGGCAATAACTGATGTAGGTCTTCCATTTTTCCTATGCCATGGGTATTATTGAAAAAATGTGACAGAAGAAAAATGCAAGCCACGTTTTCATACAAAGCCCTAGACATTGTTTGCATCTGCCTCCCTTTCTCTCCTCTATAGCCCCTTCCTCATTAAACTCAGACATTTATACATAAGGGAACTTTCCCCAATTCTTGGACAAGTCCAAGAATTTACAACTGTAGGATTCTGTCAATGTTATATAAAACATTTTAGTATATATTAAGATACTGTTATTCTCAATGGAAACATAGGAATTTTGAGAAAGGAATGGAATTTATCTGTCTTTTTTTTCTATTCTAGACAACTCACAAGAATCTAATGTGCAATTAAACTGGAGTCATTTCATAACCCTGGATCAATTCTAATCTCTGAAATCTATCTACGGCACACTGCAGTTCTAGTACTGAGTGTTCCTTGTGAGAGAAGCCAAGAGTAAAGGTGAACCTAGTGAGAACCAAGGCATTTTGTAGTCTGCTCTGCACATGATGCCCGAGAGAGTCTATTCTTTCTAGACGTTATTTGAATAAAACTCAACGAGTGAATGGTTAATTAGGAAAATTGAAAGTCAGACCTTTTAGATTTCCCCAATATTACTGTATTAGAAAAAAAACATATTAAGAGAGATCCCACTACCATCAACAGGCATCCAATCTCCAGTCTCTCACATAGCATATAGTCAAGTTCATAGGTGATTGTAATTCTACACTCTTAACTTATGATGGCTGCAAAAATTTCCAAAACATTAGCCCACAAAATGTCATTTAAACTATTGGAAACTTGTGCACCTTCGACTCATCTGAGGAGGCGGGCTTTATTATACTTAAATCAAGAATCATGGGACATCTGGTGGTTACAGGAAATCATCGAGATCAACTTCATATAAGATTCCGATTTCCAAACTCCTCCCTTCCTGAGGTTGGAGTTTTGAATAGTTTGTGTGAGGAAATCAACCTGTTAAAGACATGAAATACTTAAAAGTTCTCCACCAGAATTGAGACCTGGATGAAAGTTTTGAGTTGTGCAAACAATTCGTCATTTTTTTTACCCACTTAGAAGACTTTTACAAATGCTGAAACACTAAGACGAGGACACTGGCCTGTCTCCTTGATTGCAAAATATTGAAAGGGAAATGCGTTTAGCTGTCTCCTCAAAGAGCCAAATATCACTGTGTGTAAACACCAGTCCATCAGAGGGAGCTAAATGCACACAGGGATCAACAGGGATGACAAGAATGAGGAGATTCTGGTCAGGCTTTTATTTTACTGCTTAAATGGCTTAGTCCTCACTGAAGAGAACAACAGAGAGGAAGGAGAGTTGACCTGGACTCAATGCTGTGCCTTTCCTCAGTATCCTATTCTCCTTCTCATTCCTATTCCTTTTTATTTCCTTCTTCCTTAGAGCTCTCTCTCTCTCTCTCTCTCTCTCTCTCTCTCTCTCTCTCTCTCTCTCTCTCTCACACACACACACACACACACACACACATCTTCTCTGCTCTCTGTCTCTCTCACCCCTTCATTTCCTCACATGTTAGGTCTCACAAAGGTTTCTACGATTGTAATTTTATTGCTATTATTAGGAAATAGGCCATTGTGTAAACTCTCTTGTGCCTACCCATTATTTATGACTGTTTTGATTCCTTTTGTTCAGTTGGTTTTGCTGTGGTTGCTCCTCCCAGCTTTAGCTCTGTGCTGCAGACTCCTTGCATGATGCCATAGTGATAAGAAAGGTATGAAGATGTCTATTCTGCCTCCGACCTTTGTGAAGGATCAGCAGCCTTTCCTGTGTTTGTCTGAAGGAAGCTCCTTCCTGCTCCACTTACAGAGGAGCTTTGAAGACCCAGACTCTCTGCTGGACTGTAGTATGCTAATAAAGAAGCAAAGATAATCACAACCTACCTTATATGAGCAACAGGAAGCAGGAGCCTTGGAACATCATTGAAGGAGTGACATTGAATTAGATGCTTTGGGAAACTTTGAAACAAGAAAATGAAATATTTGTTGGTCAGAACTCGTAACATACCAGCGCTTTCCTATAGATCAAACCAAGAGTTCTTTTTTTCTCTTTGTAATGTCTGAAGGCTGACTGAAATTGTAGCAAAAGAAAACTAGTTTTAATGAATCTATTAATTTCACAGATACTCTCAATTTGTCTCTTTTTCTTTCTCACTTCCCTCTCTCCTCCTCCATGGCTTTACTTCAGCATTTTGAATTTTCCAGTTTCATCAATCAACCATGAGGCCGACATTAATTGTGGGTTTCATTTTCCTCTCTCCTACACTAATGTGCTGTCTCTGATGGTGGAACTCAAACCTCTGACATCTGCTGGCTCAACACTTTGGCTCAGACTCAGCCTCGCTTCGATGGCAGCACAGTTGTTTTCTGAACAAGTAAAATTTTGATATCTAGTTCTCTAGGATAACACTATGAAAATTTTCATTTTTGTATAATTAATGCTGAAATATCATCCACTAATACGATTCACACACTCAAGGCAGTTAAGGAATCTTGATACCATACACCAGGAAGACTTTTGCTGTGAATTACCACACTATTTATCTACTAACTCAATGGTATAATAATGTCCTTTCTGTTCGTTTAATCATTCATGAAAAAATATATTTGCTGACAGGCATTTTTGTAAGGCACTTATTATTTTTAAGTCCAAGTAAAATATTTTATAGGTCTTTTCATGCAAGAATTTACAGTATATTTGAGAGTCTATCTTGGATTGAGTCTCTATTTCTTCTTATGCAATCCTTATAAATATTCAAATTAAATAACATGCCAAATCAATGTAATGCCACTATTATTTTCCAGACTCTTTTAAGGTAATAGGTTTGTTCAAAAAATTGTCTCGGATAAACTAACCATGGTGTCACAACCTGTGATCTTAGCCCTTGGGAGGTAAAGTCAGGAGGTTCAGAAGTTCAAGGTCATTTTTAGTTATGTAAGGGGTTTGAAGCCAGTTGGGTGGAGACACTGTCTCATCTCCCCTTTCCCACCAAATTACTATAGATAAAAATGTCCTAAAGGGTTTTTTTTATCATTTTTGAAATCCTTGAGAAGAGAGTCAGTCTGCATGCACCCACACATGAACACACACACACACACACACACACACACACACACACACACACACATGCCATGGATGGTTCACAGGTTGTTGATTCTTTCTGTTCACCAGGTGGTCCTGGGGATGAAACTCAGTTCCTCAGGTTTGGCAGCAACTCTGCACAGCCTGTTATATATGCTTTAATCAATCGTTTAATTCAAAGACTTAGCCAAATAGAGCACTGGCTTGCCATGATCTTTAAAAGAATAGGAGGTAAAGTCAGAATTTGTGAATTTATGTCAGAATGCTAGAAAATTTCCCAAATCCTAGAATCTGTTCATTGTAAAGTATATATGTATATTTAGAAAAGGAAGTTAGATTATTTTTCATATCTTATCTACTGAAAATGTAAATTATTAGTTCTTTAAATGTATGTGTGTGTGTGTGTGTGTGTGTGTGTGTGTGTGAGAGAGAGAGAGAGAGAGAGAGAGAGAGAGAGAGAGAGAGAGATTTATTAATCCATATACGATGTAATGGAAGGTTGTATAAACAAAATCCTGGATTTGATACACTTTCTAAAAACTCATCGTGATTCTCCAGTGCTCCTCTGTGACTTCCAAACCTAGAAAAATCTGTTATATGGGGAAATATCAGTGTGTACTCAATTAGGAAGACTTTAGCATTAATAACAAAAGGGAGACTCATACTGATGTCTGACCATGGAAAAGTTCAGGAAAACGTAGTAGGTGGATGGCATTGGGAAAGACGCAGCATAGGATACAGACAGAGATGCCATATTTTCAAGGAAGTCTCTTTAAATTATTAAATTGATCACTAGGTCTGAGCATACAATAAATGATCATATAATTTAATGATGAACAATTTTAGAGTACAGGTAGGTTTGTTTTTATTTGATTTGATAGCATCTTATTGAAGGATTCACAGAGCCCTCAGAATGCATTTAGAGGAGTCAGCCGTCCAAATAGAAACAGAACACAGTGGAACATAACATGGAGCTTTTAACAACTCTCATATTATGAAATCTACTATCTACATACGTATTTCATTACACACAAGCAGGCTAATTTATGAGGAAGTTGTGATATAAAATAGCATACAATCTCCTATTATTTATAAGCTTTTATTTCTTAGGCACCATTTAGTTGGATTGGTTAGTGGTCCTGTAGGATGGTGTTTACTGCATTTCCATCACTGAAGTGCCTTACTAGAGACTGTATATCTACTTTCCTTTGGCTTGAAAATTGGTCTCAAACTTCATCCATATATGAAAATAAACACTCATCTACAAAAAGATTAAAATTAAAAACAAAGGAAGGGAGAGTGAACAATTTCCATAATTGGAAGAGAAACTCAAACCAGGATGGCTGGCTGGCTGGCTTGCTTCCTTCCTTCCTTCCTTCCTTCCTTCCTTCCTTCCTTCCTTCCTTCTTTCCTCCCTCCCTGCCTCCATCTCTCTTTCTTTCTTTCTTTCTTTCTTTCTTTCCTTCCTCCTTCCCTCCCTCTCTTTCTTTCTTTCCTTCCTTTCTTCCTCCCTTCTCTCTTTCTTCCTTTTATTTAGAATAATATGAATTAGGTAACTGAAAAGTTTCCCAATTTTTCTCCTATTTTTACTTCATCTTTGTCCCCACTGTCTTCATGCATTAGCTGTGTTTCTAAGCAACTGGACATTGCTGTACAATAATTTTCGAGTTTGCTACAAACTCGGCTCCAATTTCCTAGTAATTTGAGTAGGCAACCACAGCTGCAATTCTGAGACAGCCAGTGACTCCTGATATTGGCCATTTTCCTGAAAAGTAAAAGGAAAGGCAACTACGCCCTCAATTTTACCACAAATAGCAAGCCTGTGGCAGATTCTAAAATTTGCATACAATTACCATTAAGTAGAACAAAAGCATCATAATTTCTAACAATAACTGTTTTTAAACTGCTACAGGAATGAAATCCAGCCAAGTCCAGCTGTGTAACATTTTATAAAGTATTGTAATGGGATGCTTTTCATAGGAATCAACACTTAAGGGCCTGTTTCTTATACTGGAAAGTATGGATTCCTTAGAGAAATGCCTATTTATTTTTGGGCCCATAAGTTCTTGGCTTTGACTTAAATCAATTATGGAACACTCTGATTTTTAAAAACACAGTTGTTTAAAATTACACTGTTTTAAGGATAATTCATATTAAGTCTTCTATAAGAGCACCAAAAATTCTTATTTAACCCTGAGAAATAATATTAATATTTAATACTATGCAATAAGTTAAGTTTTGGGGGGAAAAGGACATTGACAAAAAATGTCCTTTTAGTTTGAACATAATATCTATAAATAAAACAATTATGTCAAATATGTGGATAAGCATGTCTTTATTTTGAAATTTATTGATCTCAGGTCTAAACTGCTTGAATGAAGACTAAACATCTAAAAATAAAAAAAATCTTTTGCTAAGAATGTAAGAGATGATATCAGCAAAATGATGGAATAGAAACCCAGACATTTTGCATACAAGAACAACACTGATATTACAGCAATATATTAAACAGAGAACCTATATGGGAGGTCCAGAATTTTAAAAAAGGTAGTGACAACCCCCAAAACACAAAACTGAAATCAGAGTATAAAGAAGAAAGGTGAATGGACAAGAGCATTAGCTGCCCAAGAATGGGAACCTGAGTTCAAATCTCTACCTCCCACGTGTGTGAGTGCGTGTGAAGGTGGAGGTCCGAGGTCAGAGGTGTCAAATCCTCTGGAGCTGAAGTTTCAGGAACTTGTAAACTAGCTGACATGGATGATAGGAACCAAGCTGAACTCAGGCCCTCTGGGAAAGGAACAACTGCTCCAAAGGGCTGAGCCATTCTTCAGCTCCATCAGCTGTGTTCTTCCAGAGATTTCATGCGTTCCTTTGATCTCGGCGGAGTTACTGGAGAAATATTGTTTTAAAACATTGGACAATGACTGGCTCAAGAACATTTAGTTTATACTTGCAGTGTGATGTTGCCCCATCTTCAAAGAGAAGAAAACATTATCATTTGGAACAAAATGAATATACACATGCTAAGCAAAATAAGATAGTACTATAGAGACAAAGAACTATTCTACTCATCATCTAAAATAATTGAGCTCACAGGACAGAAAGTAGGAATGTAGTTGCCAGAGCAGAGGGTAGTGAGGGAGGGAGAGTTATTATATATATTTTGAAACATAAAGAGTACATTTAGAGACTGAAATGAAAACCAAGGGCTCAACTCTACACATTAATACCATTCCCTTTAAGGCTCAAGGAACATGACAAAAGAGAGGGGAAGAAAATATTGTAAGAGCCAGAGGATGGGAGAAGGGCTGAAAAATGGTATATTCTAGGCATAGCATAGCGTTGCTATTACTAAGTCACAGAAGATGTACATACTGGCACCAAGTTACACAAGAATGGCCCTGCTACCAGTTAGCCATGGATGTGAGAAGGGCTCAAAGGGGCCCAACACCTACTGCTGACATACTGGCTACTGGCAGATTCTAGAAAACAGAGAGTCATTACTTTCAATTATGCACCTACTCATGATTCAACCAGGCTCCAATGGATAGTTGCAAACAAAGGTTCACCTCAGTGATTCACTGAAAAATAAAAATAAAAAGTTACAAGTGTGGGAAAGATATTTATAGAGAAGAAGCAGGACTGAGAGAGCATGGGAAGAAGATAAAAGAGGATTGGGGGAAAACTAACTGTAACACATGCATAAAATTGTCAAAGAAATTAATTTTTAAAAGTTCAAATCATTGAGCATGTTTTGGAAATCTGCTATGCCACAAAGTATCAATATTGTATATCTGTGTTTGAAAATGTTGTTAAGATGATAGATCATCTGGTAAGCCAGGCCATGGTGGCGCACGCCTTTAATCCCAGCACTCGGGAGGCAGAGCCAGGCAGATCTCTGTGAGTTCAAGGCCAGCCTGGTCTACAGAGTGAGATCCAGGAAAGGCACCAAAACTACACAGAGAAATCCTGTCTCGAAAAACCAAAAAAAAAAAAAAAAAAACTTAAAAATAAAAAGATGATAGATCATCTGTTAAATGTTTTACACACACACACACACACACACACACACACATACACACACACACGGAACACAGCAATTTTAATATAAGCAAGAATAGATCTTAGCAGTTCATATATAAAAATATCATATAAGTCACATTTTTCTATTTTTGTTCATTACTTTTGTTATTACATTCTTCCTTCAATTAATTTAAATTCATCTTTGAATTTTTCACATTTATAATTTATTATTAGATAGACATTTTGAAAAAGCCAGATGAACTCCTTGTCATATTGTGGGAGCCCACAGTGACTCTAGCTTATAGCTTGATTCCATCTAGACTCAAGATCAGAGAGGTCGAGCTTGTCTTTGCTCTTCTAGGCTAAACAACAGGATGATTGGCCAAAGGCATGGCTGCTAGATGTTTTGCTCTTCAAGGCTGGATAACAGGATGTATGGCCAAAGTCGTGATTGCCAAACGTCTTGGGAATTAAAGAGGTGTTTAAGCTTGTTTGTTCCTTGAACCATTGTGTCCTTGAGATGGGGAGGTCTTCCCCCCCCCCTTGCTTTGAGTGTAAAAAAGCTGTGAGAAATAAACTCAGGGCTGCTGTAGTATTGAATCAGAGTCCTCCTATCCAGTGTCTCTGTCTTTTTCTTTTACGTCTACGTCTCTGTTTTTCTTATCTGTTTTTTTTCTCAATCTCACTCTCCTATTCAGGACTATTTGACAGGTCAGGCAGAACCTGACATCATATAAATCTGCCAATAAATAAGAACCTGTATGTATTAGTCACTATTGTGCATGTTCATGTAGATTCAAAGCCAACTGATGGGCGATGTCATTCTGTGTGCTGTGAATTTGTGTTGTTCTGATTGGTTGATAAATAAAGCTGTTTGGCCAATGGTGAGAAAGAATAAGGTTAGGCAGGACATTCTAACTAGAGAGAGAGGAAGGAAAAAGACAGAGCAGCAGACGCTGCCAACTGCCGCTAAGAGAAGCAAGATATAAAGTACTGGTAAGCCATGAGCCACGTGGCAAAGTATAGATTTATAGAAATGGGTTAATTTATGATGTAAGAGCTAGCTAGCAAGAAGCCTGAGCCATTAGGCGATATCATTTGTAAATAATATAAGCCTCTGCGTGTTTATTTGGGTCCAAGTGGCTGCAGAACCACGGGACCGCAGGAGCCAAGAGGGACCAGAATAAAAACTTCCAACTACAGCCAACATAAACCAATACCCCTGATCTCAAAATATTACAGTCTATATGTGACAATGTACTTGCCCAAATTTATTCAGACTGAACTAACTGACCATTATGGCCATACAAATGGGGGCTGAAAGGAGGAGTGAGCTAGAAAATACAGTTCATAAACACAGTGTTATTTGAACATGTAGACTGAGATACTTAGATGAGACTAGGTCGAATGGATAGATGGCAGTTGATTCTAAGGACTTTGGGGGTGATAATAGGTTATATTTAGCTTTTAATATTGTCAAACATAGACAAAATTCTTCAAAATTGGTTATTTAAATTTCATCATACCTGTGACAGTAGGGTTAGGGTTGACATATCTGTAGAAAAGAGGAGTATTGGGAGGAGTATTATTTCAGCAAAAACCAAAAGCCCAAAAAAAATTTTCAACCATAACATTTTGGCCATAATACCTGTCTCTCTTTGGGAATCTAAGTGAAGAAAATTTCTTATGGCAATATATCAAAGCCTTACATTTATGACTTCAGGTCTGGGAGTCTAAAGTTTTATCTCATAGTACTCTTCCTCCACCAAAAAATATATTCATGGAGGAATTAATTCTAGATCCATGAATATCTTGAGCACTTGGAACATGGAAATGTGAAAATACTATCAAATAATATTATAGTAATTTAGTATGAAGATCTTTCTTAGAGGGGAGAATCCCATTGAAGATGGGATCATTGTCAAAACCACTTATACATGGGAAAATAACCCGCTTTACAGGAGCATGAGTGAAATTAACAAACAGCAGCCTAACTTCATAATAATGGAAATAATTTAAGAAGATTATGTAACAAGTGTGTTTCAGGTGAGCTGAGACAAAAGAACGCAAGTAAAAAGGGAAAGTTAAGATGGTGTAATAAAAACATACATGCAGTGGTGCATTGTTGTTGTTCTTGTTTGCTTTGCTTTTAAGAGAAGGTGGAAAGTCCACAGAGGGAAATAGTCATGAAAAAAAAATGGACAGTAGGTGAGCATAATAACCAAAGATGAACTAGCGGATAGATGGAGGAAGTTAGTCAGAATGTAAAGCATGGTGTTATCCATATGGAAGATGAAAGAGGCTAAAATATGAAGCAAATGTTTATCTGTGTACAGAGTTCAGCTGGAGTTGCTTTGGGTCTATTCTTTAAACCCACTTCTGCATTTGCAAAGTGGGAATCATGGGTCAAAACCTCACAAGCAAGTGAAGATATTTTATTTGAGTACCAGAAAAAGAGGTTTGAGAGTAGATGGAAGTAGTATTAAAACAAGATAATGACTAAATTTTTCGGAATTGAAAATACAACATAATTATTCAAGTTGAGTCAAATTATTTTCAAACATAATTTGTAAAATAAGATAAAAGTGTATTTTATCCAAAACTAAATTACATTGAAATAACAAATTATTTAGATATCTAAATAGCTTACAATAGCAAATATGTTTCTTACTTTTATTATGAGTCCATCATAAATCCGTGTGCCACAGATATGGATCTGCATTTCAAAATCCAAAATGATCTTTGGATTCTTCTTTGGAACACTTCTTGTCTTGTCATAGAGGCAAAAGATGGTAAGGTGAGCTACTGTCATAGAAAATACCATAGTGCTTCATTAACCTTCTGCCTGAACACGACACATGGGTTTAGCCATTTCATTGGTTATAATATAGAATAATTATTTGTCTACTACTGGTGCCAATGGAACAAAGATGTATAAACGTTGAGCATTAAGTCTACCACATTCTCATCTGTAATGTAAATAGTGTTCAGATAGAAAAATAGTAAGTACTACTCTAGATAGACCCAACAGAAGTGTATTGCAGAGGATTGTTCCCAGTGGTTGGGGGACTGAAAGGGGAAACAATGCTGCCTGTGTGTTACTATGGCCACTGGAGCCATGAGCACAACTGCATGAGAAGAAGTCAACAGCTCACATTAACTACACTGAAGACTCTGGGGTCCTACACTCCTACTGCTGGTTCCACCATATCTATGCTGTGAGCACTGGCTGCTGTGGGTCCTGCTGTAAACTGACTTCCCAGGCTACTGGGCATTAGTGGCTTCCATTGTTGAAACCAGAAGCCAGACCATCTAAACTTGCTGGAGTGTCTTCTCTAACCATCAGAACCTCAAAGGGAAGGTATATCAAAGACAAGAACAATCAAAGATAAACGTCATACAAAAGAACAGCTGTAAGAGGCTAAAATTTGGGGCTTGAATAAATGTACGATTGGGTAATGATTAAAATAGAGCAAGTTTTCTCTTCCCCACTAAAGAACATTGCAGGATAAATCTTGACAAGAAAAGGGGAAGCCAAAGTGAAGATAAAAAATAAGTTTGTAAAAATTGGGTCAAATCTAAACATAATTGGATTACAAATGCAGTAACAGTCACAAATAAGTACGTACAAAGAAGACAAGACTAAAACGTAAGTCCTCACATTTGAAAAGCTGAGCTGAAATCATTCTAGATGGTTGGCATAGTATGCATGCCAATCATTTTTCTTGATGATGACTTTAATACAAACTTCTAAAATTTAAAGAATAATAACTGATAACTCCAAAATTAATGTATGTTTTCAATGGAATCACGCATTATGGGAATCGGTTTAGACGTCAACCTGACACAGCCTAGAATCATCTGAAAGGAGAGCCTTAGTTGAGGAACTGCCCTATTACGCTGGCCTGTGGAAATGTCTCTGGAGAGTTATCTTCATGATAAATGATATAGGAGGGCCCAGACCATTTGGGCACTACCATCCCTAGGCAAGCCCTCCTGAAATATATAAGGAAGCTAGCTGAATATAAAGCTGGCCTGAAAACCAGTTATTAAGCAGCATTTTCTGTTGTTCTTGCAGTATACTTTCAGCTGTAAAGTAAGTTCCTTGGTCAGAAGCAATAATTATTGATAGAAAACAAAACATAGTGTACTGAATGAAAACCCCAGTGTCAGCTTGGGATAACTCTCTACAAACTGTTGGCCATCAAGGCTCCAGAGGGTCTCAAACAACACAGGCAACTGATACTATCCTTTGCTGCCCACTAGAATTTGGTGGTAAGATGCTATTTCAGAGAACACCAAGAACACATTTTTGATACAGAGCCAGACGTTTAAAATGGATCTAAGCTGGAGGCTTCCTTCATGCTGGCTAACTTCCACCATGAAGAAAGGTGTTATGGGAGAAAAGCCACCCAAAGTCTTACTCAGCTGTGTACCTTGTGAGCCACACTACCTACCCACTTTCCAGACAAACAAGATATGTGAATTAGTGCGGTAATGGCATGACTATGATGAGCAAAATCAACTACTTTCGGATTGGACTTGAGGGAGCCCATGCTTGGTACCCCAAACCTTGAGAAGAGACTGTGGCTGGGGATCACAGGCCCTAGAGGGGAACCTAATAGCTTCATTAAATGGTCATACTCTTAAAGTGCCCTTTAAAATGTTCATATTTCAGCCGGGTGGCGGTAGCGCACACCTTTAATCCCAGCACTCGGGAGGCAGAGGCAGGAGGATCTTTGTGAGTTTGAGGCCAGCCTGGTCTACAGAGCGAGATCCAGGAAAGGCGCAAAGCTACACAGAGAAACCCTGTCTCAAATAACCAAAAAAGAAAAAAAAAGTTCCTATTTCTCATCACAGACTAGCACTGCTCTCACCCTTCATCAGATAAATGTCTTATAGTTGTAGGCAGAAGTTAAGCAGGGACTCATAGCTGATCTCAGTATCAAGAATAAATAATGGTGGGGTGCTCAAGATTAAATGAAACATCTACAACATTCCCTCTAAGGCTCAGGGAATGTTGAGGCAGGCAGAAAGAATATTAAAGCCAAGAAAATAAGGAGGTAAACTGCAAAGACACAATTTCTGGACACGTCATTATCATTGCACTCATGTAATGACTACAGCTATGGCTATATTCAAAAAACCTGCACAAGACTGGTCCCTTCAATATTTCATCAGGGACAAAGGAAGAGCTTAAGTGCTCCCACCTCCAGAAATGAATTGCAGTTAATGTTTGCTGGTGAGGGGGTGGTATTTTTTTTTTCAGTGATATAGCCACTGAAAAGTAACCCTCGCCCAGTAAACAACCTTGCAGAAATGCTCATGGAAGGAATCCTAATCAAGTTCAGTGGGACATGAACACACAGACAGACACCATACACACAAAGAGATACACACATGCAAAAACACATACACACAGACATGCAGAGAGATACAAACACACACACAGAGATACACACAGTGACATGCAAATATGCACACACACACACACAAACACACACACACACACACACACACACACAATCAAGAAATTGGAGGGGGGAGTGTTGGGAAGAAGCAAGTTTTCATCAAAGAGCAAATGGTATGAGAGAGGGTAATAGGATGAAAATGACTAAAACTAACAATATCCATGTGTGAAACTGCCAAATAATAAATTAAAAAGAATCACAATGAGAAATTACAAATTTTCATAGACGTTAGAAAAGCCTTAGAGTTAAATAATACTTTAATATGATAAAAATAATTTTAAAATTCCTAGTAGAAACATCTGGGCACAGGTAAAGATGTTTTAGGGGTGAAACAGGACTTTATTTCTATTGAGAAAGGGCAAGGACTAAAAATTAATAAAATATTCAAATAGCACAAATTATAAAAGAAAAATAACTACACATAGTATGAGAAAAGAAATAAAAGAGCAGGAATTCATGACCTATAAAAATAAAACCATAATTTTTTTCATGGTAAAATTAATATTTTTTGGAAAGTTCTATCAAGAATTGTGGGAATGTTATCACATCAGACACAGATGCCTTAAGAAAATGTCAGAGGTAAAACAAGGAGGCGTGGCTAGCAAGTATGAATATGAATCAAGCATTATAATGACACAATCTGAATGAAATATTGGACAAAAGAAACAAGTTTCTAGAAAAATATATTCTATCAAATTAATTCAAGTAGAAATAAAAAATAAACATTCACTGACTGTTAAGTGGAAGCAGAGACCTCCTAATAGGATACCTCAGAAATTGCTCTGGTTGGTTTCCTGAGCTAAAAATATTGTCTGACACGGCAATAGTACACACATCAGAATTATAAAAACACTTTACACAAAAAAATGCGTGCAAGAATTATTTTTAAAGTGAAAAACTGAGTCAAACAGGATACAAATACCTGTAATCTCATCAGTCAGAGCCTAAAGTGGGAGGATTTCACATTTCAGGTTGCCTTGAGCTAAACAGGAAGACCCTGTCTAAACAATAAAGAGATGATAGATAGATAGATAGATAGATAGATAGATAGATAGATAGATAGATAGATAGATAGAAAGAAAAGAAAGAAAGAAAGAAAGAAAGAAAGAAAGAAAGAAAGAAAGAAAGAAAGAAAGAAAGAAAGAAAGAATAGAATGAAAAACCAAAAATGGCCTTAAGACCAAATACGCACTTCAGGAATATGAGATTATCTTCCTCAATATAATATAAAATAACCCTTTCCGTATTTATAATTTTGTTTCCTTTTGGCATTGTGTTATTTGATAACCCTACAATTTGATATAAATTTCATCACCTGTTCATTGCCCATTATTACCTATTATTTAGTAAATATAGTGTGTGCAATATAACACAGTGTTTTATCTTTGATCTAGAGAAACAAACCAAAACTCAGTTTGCACAGAACCACACTTCATTGCCAAAGTGTGGCTTTCAGGACAGACCTAACACAGGGCATTGCAAAATAACAGTAGATGGCAATAGATGAGAGGCATCGTAAGTGGACAGAGCATTAAGCTGGTAAGTGGCTATCGGGAGGAATATGGGCACACCTGACCATCCTTTCAGACACTCAGAAATACTTAAGGAATGGAGCCTGTTGTAGGTCTCCCTGCCATTAAACAATGCAAGATGTTGCCTTCTTACTCTTTGGGTATTAATGTTGCAGAGATATAGGGAAACTACTCTCTTCTACACATAAAATTCTTTACCACAGAGATAAATGAAAAATCATCCCAGTATCAATGGGCATCTGTTTCTATGTTGATAAGCTATATACCATGATCATATTGTGTTTGGAGCCTACTCACAGGAAGGTACTACTAGGAGACTGATATAACATGATGTTACCAATAGTTGTATGTGTGTGGTCAGATGCTTTCTTTCTTTATCTTTGATTTTCTTTTCTTTTTTTTTTTAAGAGAACAAATAGAGGAATGCTAAATACCAAAGTCAAAATAAGCCAGTTGACCATAATGGGACAAAGGAAGAAGACAACCTTATTTATTCATTTATTTATTTTAAAGAAGCATGATCAGGCACCCATTCCAAAAAACGCATGTGCAATATGATACAGTGTTTTACCTTTGACCTAGAGAAACAACCCAAAACTTAGTCTGCACAGAACCAGTTTTACTTCTGAATCCTGGTCTGTGCTGTTGGCTGTTTGCCTCTTGTAATACATTTTCTAAAATAGCACGAAAAAGTACATAGCACAAACATTACTTTTCAAAAGCCATCATTCATGAGATAACCATAATGTATTACTCTGTAACAGTCTCAGGGAACATTAAACTCTCATTCTCAAGTGAAAGAGAAGCCTGTGTTACATCAGCGTGGCATTTTTCTGACTTGCTTGGTGTTGGTTGCTAACCCCTTTCTTATTATGAACTCTAAACTCAGGACGGAATGCAAACCAGAGAACTATAGAGAGCCTGGGCTGCACTTTTCCTGTTAGCAAAAGAAAACTTGACTGTTGGAACTATGCAGAACACAGGGATGCCACACTCAACAGGGCCCACGTCACAAAAAAGCAAGCAACACTATTCTGCCTTTGGAGCATTGGTTAGAATTGTAATAATGACAAATATTGACACAGCCTACTGTTTCCCACAAAACTATCTGGCAAAGTTAAGATAATGGTTTATTGGTATCTCTTTGAGCCACTAATCCTTTGATTTCTCAAGTTAATGTTATTTAGTACAGAAGAACACCAGTTTACATGACACTTAAACAGAAACAGAAGCTATGGAAATACTGACCTTAAAATACCTCTGGTCATAGTAGTTATCTTGTTGCAGTTCTGTCTGTAAGTACCTGTTATAGACCCTAACACCCATGTCCATTTACCCAGAAAACAAGCATTGTAGGGTCTGCACAAGCTTCAATCACTGTCTAGTACCGTACAACGATGCCACTCTCTTGCCATCAAAATAGTCCTATGGGCTCCTTATTAAGTTTCCAATAGATATTCAACAGGTATTTTTTCAAAACAACTGACTTAAGCCAAGAACAATTTAAAATAACAGTGCTTCAGTTTGTGGTGAAAAGAATTCTTAAGTTTGAAATATACAACTTTTAGATGTTTTTAAATCAAATGAAGTTTGAAATGGGTTATAGAAGTGTTATTATTGGAAACCACATTATCTTAGTCTGTTTTCTTTTGCTATAACTGAACACCACAGGCTGGATAATTTACAAAGTAAAGAAATTTATTTCTCACAGTTCTGGAGGCATCTGCTTGGCTTTCTTGCTGTCATAACATGACAGAGGATGTTACATGGGGACATTTCTGTAACACATCAATTCAAGTTTCCCTACATATTTTCATAAAGCCACTTACTGAATCATGGGTGCTCCATCCTCATGACCTCGTTTAGCTTGAATTATGTCTCACGGGCCTGACCTCCAAAATATGAATCAGTGAATGAATGAACAAGTGAATGAATGGTAATAAAACCCCTAACCCATGAATTTCTCAAATACATATTCCGACCATGGAACACACTAATCAGTAAATAATAAAATATCTGCATGTATATTATAAATGCTTACCAAGATCTACATTTAAACAGGTAGCTCTATATTGTTTAAGTCAGTTGCCCAAGACACTGCTTATAGCCAACAATATCCTTTTCAGTAACAGTATAAAAAGCAAATCTTTCCTGCCTAATTTCCTGTAGTTTTCAATATAAGATTCTGTGATCCTACAAATGTAATAATGAATCACTTTTACATGGTTAATTTTAATAAAGGCTATCACAATCAGATATGATCAACAAAAATAAATGAATAGTAATTCTCCAGGCAATTTTTTTTTGCATAAGACTTCATTTCCCTGAGTTTACTCCATGAACCTAACAACTATAACATAATTAAATTCTAAAATCAGAGCTCTAAAATCAATGTCTCATCTTTCCCAGGCCCATGTTCTTTACTCTTTAAAAAGGATAAGAAAACATGTTGTTGTACTCTGGAATACTCCACTGCCCAATAGTACCTGATACGCAAAAGCTCTGAGTGCTTCATGTCTGGTTTGCAGTACAGGCTGCTTCACATCCTGAGTAAATACTTAACAGATTTCCTGGTCATGCACTCCATCACCCTTCTGTGTGCAGAAACCAAAGGGCTCAGATGACACAAATGCCACTGTAAATCAACACAGCCCTTCATTTTGGACCAACTTCCACCACGTATAACCTCATCGAAAAGCCAGATAATCTGCTAATAATTTCCTTGGCTTATTATACTCCTGCCTGCTACTGAAAACAGAGTTCTTTTTGCAGGCATTTATCCTTCACATCACCCATTGAGAACACACACACACACACACACACACACACACACACACACACACACGTTAATTAGACTCAGTGCTTTTGGGGTGGCCCAATAAACTTCTTAGGATCAAATCAAATAATCCATTTAAGTTTTTTTACCTTGCCTTGTGGCCTAACAATCTACCTTAACAAATCATATATGTGCCCTAAATCTTTTTGGTACAAAAAAGAAAGGACGTGGAAAAAATCCGAGCTTTAAATAATAATCTACAGCGAACTCAGCTTGCTGTCTTATGCAATACCACGGGAAACAGCTGGGTCCTACTAACCAGAAAGCACTTTTATAGTTTCTCTTAAGGGCCATTAAATCAATGTGATGAGAGCACAGCTGGACTGGATCCGGAAAACTTATCAGATCCCACACAATAGAGAAAAGAAGCACGTGGTGCCATTGCAGAGTCCGCGTCGGGGCCCTCGCTTGGGCTGCAGGTGGAGTTTAACAGAGAAAGAAAACTCCCCCTATGAAACCCTTCCAAGTCTGATCTTCCCCTATACCTCTCTTTTCTGTGTGGGTGTCTTCTCATAATACCAGTTACTCATGAAACTATTAAAAAGGCTTTTCTGGCTGGATTTACTGGCATTACTCGGATAGTCAAGGACCTGCCTGGCTGTCCCAGTACAGCTTTCAACACCAAGAGTCATGGTTTATGATTAAATTTTAGCACATGACCATTCCAAAGCTACAGCCCATAAGAAAGTTTAGAGAGTACAGTGGTTGGGTAAAGGCTTCAGTTATGGGCCAGAGCAGAGTCACAATTGCCACCCTACTAACCTGAAGCGAGAATGGGACTGCTGCCCTCAATACACTGATTTTTTTTTCCTGTCTTTTAGTTTTATCTCAATTTCCTCATTGTTCTCTAACAACTGAATATGATACAAACATTACTAATACTTAAAGAGTATGAATAGATTTTGTGGTAAACCAAGTAGTACATAAAAGTGAAAAAAAATGTAAGAAAAAAACCTGGAAGTAGAAACAAAATCTCCTAAGCCTCATGGCCATTAGGCATCATTACCTAGAGCCCTAATCTAATAGTGCCTGATCTTGTATTCATTATGTCACACCGAGAAAGACAGAATCATTGTATGGCATGAATTAAACCTAAGCTATAAAGCCAAGCTGTCAATTTTGTAGCCCTATGCAATTAAGTTTTAGAACCTCAGTTTCATCTACAATGTATGAATGATGAGTACCTAGTCGAGCCAGGTGGTGGTGGCGCACACTTTTAATCCCAGCACTCAGGAGGCAGAGCCAGGTGGATCTCTGTGAGTTTGAGGCCAGCCTGGTCTTCAAAGAGTTCCAGGAAAGGCACAAAGCTACACAGAGAAACCCTGTCTCGAAAAACAAAAAAACAAAACAAAACAAAAAAAAAAAAAAAAAAAAAAAAGGAAAATGGAGAGCAACAAATGAAGTACTCAGCTCAGCTAGTGCCTCTTATACTCTCTCCCCCACTCTTCTCTTCTTCCCTTCCTCTTCCTCCTCCTCTTCCTCACCCTCTTCTTAACACTCATCACCCCACAAGATTACACACTTATCGATTGTAGTGAAAGAGTCTTATTTATTTCTACACATCTCATAACATATTCAGTGCTTAATGGATGAAAGCATATAATCAAGTCCAGAGTCATAAATCACTTGTGGTGTTCTGCTGGATGAAAAAGCTTCTAAAGCCAACATCAAATATCACCCGTAACATATGGCTGGACGACTATCCCCCACTACAGGATAATAACTATAGTTCATTGTAAAATCCACACATCGCCAAATATAAACCCTGATGTAACAGTGGATAGTTAGTACCATACATGGACATCATGGATGTCTACAAGTACATATTTTTAGCAAAACATCAGATAGGAAATGGGACATAATGACATGATTAAATCAGCTATTCTTACATAACATAGTGCACTGATGGTGGCCACATTTGTATCTACAGCCCAAGTAATCTGCTCCAGGGTAATTTATGGTCAAAACAGAGGTACCACATGGTTATAAATAAAACCATAGCAGCTAAAAATCAACCAGAAACAAAGAATCAAATAAGCTTAGTAAGATTATCTTCCTAAAGAGACTAATGATATTTTGCCTATTATGGACAGTTTAGGAACATGGAATTTTTTTCTTCTTCCCCCTCCATATATTAAGATCAAAAGTACACTCCTTCCTCCTTTCCTCTTGTAGTTATTTTAAGCTTAGCCAGATATAATAAGGGCCCCCTCAAGCAATAACAATGAACAAACTTAAATTTCAGAGGTTTACATTTTTTACTCAGCAACTTCCAGAAAGCTCAAGTTAAAACTAGTTAGTGAACTTTTTATGCCTTCCTCAAAAACTCTCTGCAATTTCTCAAATAAAAAAAATACCATACAGCAGCCAGAAAATGTACAGAAAGACACATGTCTTGCGACTATGGCCCCTTGCAAACCATGGTCAAGCATTCACAGCAGTAACTTCCATTACAACACGAAGATTCTCTTTATTTACAGTAGAGTTTTGAATCATACAGACCCTAGATTAGCTGTATCAGCACTAATCATTCGTGTATGATTTATATTTATGACATAGTTTACCCTATTTAAGGTTGGCACAAAAATAAAGGGCCAACCCAGGCCTGTTTCCAATTCCAGTCTAGTTAGTTTTTTGGGATATTCTGATTTGGGATTGTCCTCTGATTTTCCCCCATTGCATTCCACAATGTTTTGTGTGAATTCTATGTTCTGTTGCCATGATGGTTCAATAGATAATAGTGATTTAGTTATACTGTAGCTGTATTTAATTAGACTATAGGAACTAATGTTTTCAAATGAAAATTTGGCCAAGTTTTCCCTAAATCATTAACCTAGGGTAAAAAAAAAACTATTTTGATAACACCACAGTCTATTAATGAAGGGGAATTCTCTCTCTTAGATGAAGGTAGCAGCAAAGTTTCTACATGGAAGGCCTGTGTTGCCCAGGAGAAACCCCTAAGCTTTAGGAAGTAGGGTAGAGTGAACTGAAGCAGGGTTCACTGGGCTTCAGATTCAGATGAAAATAATATTTCAATAATCAGTATCTTTGTTCTGGTTTTAAAGATCTCTATCAAATCCAAGTGTAGAAAATCTGTGGATTGTCTATTATAATTAAAATTTGCATTGACCATTAAAGGATTATAAAGGAATAGAATGAACTGAAATATCCTTGTGTAACCTTGGAATGTCCTGGCAATCATGTTCCTCTCTATGCAAGCATACAAATCTAAAGAACAGGGAAAAGCTTCCCATTTGCATCTTTAGTTGCTTATAGAGATAAAGGTTGCAACATCTTTTGTCATACTGGCTCCTAAACTCACAAGCAAGAGAATTTCTGAAACTAAGGGACAGTTGAACCTCCTTTGAAACAGTATAAGCTCCTGAGCCCCTCGTCTAAGGTATGACAGCCTTACTCTGTTCCAGCAGTTCTCAATCTGTGAGTCACAATCCCTTTAGAGGCAGAACGACCCTTTCACATGGGTTGCATATCAGAGATTTACATTACGATCCATAGCAGTAATAAAATTACAGTTATGAAGTAGCACCAAAAATAATGTTATGGTTGGGGATGACAACAACATGAAGAACCACATTAAAAGGTCACAGCCTTAGGAAATCTGAGAGCCGCTGCAGCCTATCCCTAATTAATCAGCCAGTGCAACTGTAGCACCACACACTGCTTCAGTTCACTTCACCCTACTTCCTAAAGCTTAGGGATTTCTTCTGGGCAACACATGCCCTGCAATGGAGAAACTTTGCTGTTACCCTCACCTAAGAGAGAGAATCCCCCTAAGGTAAAGTAGTAGCTTCTACTTATTTCCAAATGCTTATTCAGTTCTTCTTTTTAATGTATTAGTTATTTGTGTGTGTGTGTGTGTGTGTGTGTGTGTGTGTGTGTGTGTGTGTGCGTGTGTACTTTTGTATGAGGGAGGCATCAAAGGACAACTGAATAGTTGGGTCTTTCCTTCCAGGGATCAAATTTAGGTCTCTAAAACCACAAAGCAATCACTTTCACCCATGGAGTGATCTTGCAACTCCTTATCTTTCTTTTTCACTTTCCCTTCCTTCCTTCCTTCCTTCCTTCCTTCCTTCCTTCCTTCCTTCCTTCCTTCCTTTCTCTCTCTGTCTCTCTCTCTCTCTGTCTCTCTCTGTCTCTCTGTCTCTCTGTCTCTCTGTCTCTCTCTGTCTCTCTCTCTCTCTCTCTCTCTCTCTCTCTCTCTCTCTCTCTGTTTCTCTCTCTCTCTCTCTTTCTTTCTTTCTTTTTCTCTTTTGGTGGGCTCTCAGGATCTCACTAGGTATCCCTGGCTGGCCTGGAATTCATCATGTCATGACTAAGTTTTCATTCATTCACTCGTCCATTCATTTAAAAATACAATAAGATAAAATAAGCTAAAACAAAAACTATCACATCAAAGCTGGACAAGGCAAATCAACAGAAGGAAAAGAGCCCAAGAGAAGGCATGAGAATCAGAGAACAACTGAGTGGTGAAGACAGCATTGGGACAAATGCTTAGAGAGTAGCTTTGAGTGGACGTCTCACTTTCTTTTCAATATTACTTTCCTCTGATGCTGGGTATATATTACTGACCTCTGCACAAAAATCTTTTGTGATTGTAACTGCACTTTTTTTAGTGCTTCAGAAAAGAACACATTTTAATGTTATTTGCCATTCATTTTACACATTTATGCTCATAGGTCATTCTAACCAAACACTCAGATTTACTTTAAATGTAATTAAGGCAAAACAATAAATACATCATCTAGGTTCCCTATTTCATACTTCTGGTGGCCATATCATTATGAAGACACACACACACACACACACACACACACACACACACACACAGAGAGAGAGAGAGAGAGAGACAGAGACAGAGACAGAGAGAGAGAGAGAGAGAGGGGAGAGAGAGAGGGGGGGGAGAGAGAGAGAGAGAGAGAGAGAGAGAGGTTTGGTCTTATAATTTAAACATGTCTAGAATATTCTTTAAACCTATCCATGCCATCCCAGTACAACCACACAAACTTTCACATGGTCTGCTCTCTCCTGCAAGCTTTCAATGCAGCATCTCTCTTCTCATCTCCTCTCTACGCCCAATTTCTCACTGGACTCCTCACTTACTGTTCAGGGGTTAATGGAAATGCCATCTCCTTAGAAACCATCCTCTGTTACCTTTTCACAATATAGCACTTCACTCCTATGGCTCTTCATTTAATAGTGTTCTGGGGCTACATGCAAAGGCTCCTCTGTTACAGTGGTGATTATTCTCAGTGTCATGCCTTGTCACCACAGGCCAATAGCTTGATACAAGCCATGAAGTACTTAAATTATAGGAATTTGAAAACTCTGTACATGTGAGCTTATTTGTTTCTTTACCTATTTATTTCTGAGAAGCACTTAAACTTCAACAGCACACCACTGATCTCCTTGTTCCAATTACATGCCCCAAATAGAGCTTATGACAATTTATTATCACTAAATTGATGATACGAAGTTTTCTCAAATGTTCTTTGTGTCTTCCCCACGAATGATAAGTTCTGTGATGTAATGGGCCATGTCATGATTCCTCACTCATTCATAAGCTAGTGCCCACAATGATCAATAACAGTCTAATAAATGATATTACTGACACAAATTATAAAACATTTATTTCAGAATTGATACATTGATGACTGTTTTAGAAAACTTAGAAAATATCATGTATATTTAATAAAAGAAATATTTCATGTAATACCTACCACCCAGAAGGAGCCACAATTAAAATATTGACAAGTATTGTTTAATACTTCTTCTTAGTGCCTCCTCTCTCTCTCTCTCCCTCTCTCTCTCTCTCTCTCTCTCTCTCTCTCTCTCTCTCTCTCTCTCTCTCTCTCTCTCGTGTGTGTGTGTGTGTGTGTGTGTGTGTGTGTGTGTGAGAGAGAGAGAGAGAGAGAGAGAGAGAGAGAGAGAGAGAGAGACATGGACTGAAGAATGAGTTTTATATTTTGACATTTAAACTTGTAACAATCTTCCTGATTCAGCCTCCTGCATTCTGGGATTACACGTTGGCTCCACATTGCCTAATAAAATATTATTTATTTAATAATTTAATATTAGCACGTTTTGAGTGGTCTTAGATGTAATATATGTGAACACATATTACCAACTTAATGTCTTTTGAGTATATTAACATTTCTGAACAAATAATCAGTTCGTAAAATTTTAAGTTTTAAAAGAATAACAAATGTATAATTACTGTTAACATTTGAATTTATTTTTACATTTCTGTGATTGTTTCTATAATTTAGAATACAGACAAGATATGTTAACTAGTTTAAAAAGTATTTGAATCTATATGAATGTGAAGTGCAGTTTTCTAACAGCTAAAATACATTCAATTTACTACATATAATTATCTGTTTTTCCAAACCTTTCAATCTATGTACATCTTCCAAAGAGATAAACAAAAGTAAGTATAAATATAAATAATATTCCTTTCATTTACAGTAAGGTTGAGTCCATTTCCCATGAGCTGATTCTTAATTCTAATCCAAGAATGAAAGAAATGCTAAGACTTAATTTGTCCATTGGTTTGGAGAACATGCTCTTTATCTTCCCAGCAACTCTGCCAAATGTTTAGAAACAGAGCTTTCTCATTGTTGTGTTGTTTTCCTAAAACAGAATGTCTTACTATATAACCTTAGCTGGTCTGAACTGGTTTTGTAGACTAGATTGGGCTCAAACTCAGAGACCCATATGCATCATCCTCCTAACTACTGGAACTAAAGGTTTGTACCACCCATGCCTATCAAAGACAAGTTATTTCATCAAACCTAAGGTTAGTACTGAATATCTAACACTTCAAATTTTCTGGTAATATTAAACATTTCCAGATGATATGATGATGATAAAGTGTTCATTGGTAAATAGAAAGACAATGTGAAAAACTCATTCTAGAGAATCTGCTGCAAATTCCAAGGAGACATCACAACTACTGACATACCACGGAGCTATCCAGGGTACTGGATCAGAGCTCTATCTAGCCCAAAATACCAGAGTTCTTTGTGTCTATAACGCATTTTTTTTTAGCGTGTCAGATTCCCGAACACCACTGCCAAACCATAGCTATTTGAACACAGCTAAATTATAATACTAACCTTTTTCTTTAATGATATCTGAGACGGTTTTGCCTAACTTTTTTTGTCTTACCTTTCTACTGCTTAGCCCATAACTAATTATTTGTGTCTTATGTAGGCAGCCTGATTACCTACCTGAGACTTAAAACAAAGACTTCAAGGGTGATTACCATTTTCAATGGAAAAGAAGGATAATGCTCTGTTCCTGTCTACTAAGAAATTTTTAAATGGATGAGTGAATCTACAATTATCAGAGATAATCCTTGTAAGGTCATTGTGGTTTGAACGTAAAAATGTCTCCCACAGGCTCATGGGTTTGAGTACTTGGCCAACAACTGTTTGGGAAGACTGTGGAAACTTGAGGAGGAAACCAGTAACTCAGAATGGGTCTGTAGGTTTTCTAGACTGGCTCCACTTCCTGCTATCTCTGTATATTCTGATTGTAGGTGAAAAGTGACTCAACTGGTCCCCTGTTCCTGACGCCATGCCCTCCCTACCTGCTGCCATGTTTTCCCACCATGATGGGCTATATCCCTCTGGAACTGCAAATAAAAATAAGCCCTTTCTCCTTGAAGTTGCCTTTGTCATGTGTTTCATCATTGCAAGGAGAAAATAATTAAGACAATGCATTTCCTTTGTTTTTTTTCTATTTCACAACCAGCAAGCCATTTCCTCAGGACTTTGACTATTGATATATTTTCCTGTCTAATATATTTCCTTATAAACTTCAAAATTGACTCTGATGCTTTTTTCTTGTTTTATTAAGACATTTTTTATTCATTTTATATACCAACCACAGATCTCCCTCTCTTTTCTCCTCCCACCCCCCCACTTCCTCCCCAACCCATCCCCCCATCCCCTCCTCTAACAAGGTAAGGCCTCCCATGGGGAGTCAGCAGAGCCTGGTACATTCAGTTCAGGCAGGTACAAGGCCCTCACCCTGCATCAAGGCTGTGCAAGGTGTCCCCCCCCCATAGGTAGTGGGCTCCAAAAAGCCAGCTCATGCACCAGGGATAGATCCTGATCCTACTGCCAGGGGCCCCTTAAACAGATCAAGCTACACAACTGTCTCCATTATGCAGAGGTTCTAGTCCAGTCCCATGGAGGTTCCACAGCTGTTGGTCTAAAGTTCATGAGTTCCTACTAGCTTGGTTTGGTTGTCTCTGTAGGTATGGGATGCATTTGCTCATAGAATCCCTCTTCTCTCTCTTTGATTGAACTCCGGGAGCTCAGCATGGTGCTTGACTGTGGATCTCTTCATCTGCTTCCATCAGTTACTGGATGAAACCTCTATGATGACAGTTGGGGTATTCACCAATCTGATTACCAGAGTAAGCCAGTTCAGGAACCCCCCACCACCACCACCACTGTTGCTAGTGGTCTAAGCTGGAGTCATCCTTGTGGATTCCTGTAACAGATATTCATTGTATCATATTAACATTATTAAATTATCTTTCTTAAATCCAAGTCTATTTTCTGTCTGAATAGAAAGAAGAAAAGTACTGACATTAGTGAATTCATAAATTAAACATAACTCAGTATCCTTCTGGTATTAAGTAGTTCAGGAAACCTATAGACTGTAAAAATCCTGGGCTTTAACTCAAGTATGATGCTCAGTTGTTCCTGACAAGGGGCTCAAATATTGTTGGACTATGTCAAGTTCCTTGAACTAGTTGTAGAATACTTGCATTATTGATCATGATCAAATTAGAGAGGAAAATAAAGACTACATTTTCTGTCTGTTACTTCACATAAAGGCCAAAAGAGCTTTATTTTCATTTTTTATAAACAATCTGAAAGGGCAGTCCTACCTAGCCCATCATATTCAGGTCACCCTCATTGGCAGCACCACCCCCAACCATGTCAAAGCAAAACGTATTTCACACATTTTATATTTTATTCTCTTTTTAGTCATATTTCACAGTCCTAGGAATCCATATTCATTTTATACACATTTTTCAACTTAATGAATATTTTCCATGTAAAGTAACTACTTCTTAGTTAAGGTACTTGGATAGAAATTATTATATATGTTGATATATTTATTCATTTATTTTCATATTAAATTAATTAAAGATAAACATGATCAAGGACTCATGTGTTGGATTTTGAATTTTATTTTTTATTTTCAGAAGTAATTTGCAATGTTTTAAGATGGAGGGGTATCACAGGCAAACGTTAGGTGGAGCTTGGGGAATCCTGCCGAAGAAGGGAGGAAGGATTGTAGGAGCCACAGGGGTCAAAGACACCACAGGAGAACTCACAGAGACAACTAACCTGGGCTCATAGGAGCTCAAAGAGACTAAACTGACAACCAGGGAGCTTGCATGGGACTGATCTAGGCACTCTGCATAGATGTTACAGTTGTGTAGCTTGATCCTCTTGTGGGACCCCTAACAGTGGGAACAGGGGCTATCTCTGACTCCTTTACTGGCTTTTGGAAACCTACTCCTCATACTGGTTCACCTTGCCCAGTCTTAATACATGGGGAAGTGCTTAGTCTTATAGCAACTTGATACAACATGTTTTGTTGATTTCCATAGGAGACCTGCCCTTGCTTAAGTAGAAATGGAGCAGGAGGGAATTGGAGGGTAGAAACAGAGGGGGGTTGGGGAGGGACTGGAAGAGGAGGAGGAAGGAGAAACTGTGGCTGGAATGTAAAATAAATAAATAAATTTATACATAAAAAGAAAACAAACAGTAAAATTAAATGTTGAATTTTGTTTTTCCTGGTAAATATCTATAGCTACCTGTCTAACCTGGCAATAATGTATTCAGTATTAGCTTCCTGCATGTCATTAAGTAGACATATTTGCATGTTTGTGTGTGTGTGTGTGTGTGTGTGTGTGTGTGTGTGTGTGTGTGTACTTTTGTCTATTTATGTTTTAGTCATTAAATCATGAGTAATACAATTGAAGGTACCTGTGGCTAAATGTTATAGATGACTTGAAATAAATGGCCCACTACATTTGACATAAAATTTAAAAGAATTAAACTGAGAAGAAAAAAATAGGAGGATGGGTGTGCATTTGTGTGTGTATGTCTCCTTTCTTCCTACCAAATTTATTCTCCTTAGAGGGAAATGCTAAGAGTTTGATAAGAACTATTGTAGAGATTGTTAAACAGAAAAACAACAACAACAACAACCACATAGCTCCAATATAGGAGCACCACTAACCAGTATATATATTCTGCTTGTCCTATTCAAAAAGTATGTTAGGACAAACATGCAGCTCCCCGAATGAAAATGTTCTCAGTTTGGTAACTTAGAATTCTGTTGGATAAAAACTTGCTTGCAAATTCACAAAAACCTTAACAGACATTGTGTTTGAAGAGAAATGTGGTTGGTGATTGTTTCCCCGCCTCTTTTTTCCCCCTGCTGTTTATCACTACATTTTAGAAGAGAGCCTGAGAGTTTTCAGCGTGGAGCCAAGGATGTAGCTGTGTTAGTTTGGTCCTCAGCACTTCATAAAACTTGATGATCCATAACGATAATTCCAGCACTCAAGCCATGGAGGCAAGATGGTCAGGAGTTTAAGGTCATTCATCCCTTTGCTACATAGACCAGCCTGGGCTAGAGACCTTGTCTCACAAGCACAAACATCTTTAGCCTAAAAGCACTGCATGTCTAATTATAACATGCAAGTCGTCCAAAAGGAAGCCAATGGCATTTTTCATTTAAATTGTTCCTTATTTTAATTAATAAAACATATTTGTAGCTTTCTTGTTTAAAAATTATTGTTTTAAGCCTTTCAGTAACTTTGTCTGGCATGTGCTGAGTACGCCAGAGGTATGAAGCCAAGAGCAGTAGAGCCAATCCAAACCTAGACATTGACAGACAGCTCTTGTCAACACAGTGTTTCATTTTGTTTTTCCCCACACATGCACCTCTAATAAGCCTTACAAACACATGCTAATTCCCATGAGGAGAATGAAAGCAACAATCACATTCCCAGATCTTAGGGAAAGGAGTTTTCCATTACTGCTACCCAGTGGTGACTCATAAAGTTTCTAGGAAAGTAAGTACTATGTAACATCGTGTCTTCCCTTCCAACCCCTGCATATTCTCTTCTCGGAGACTCAGTCTAATCATTACCCACTCCTTCTTACAACTGTATATTATTTATCTTCTTTTTATATCCTTCTTTGGACTCTCTATGCTAAAAAATAATCCCAGTCCTCGGAATACTAATCTAGACTTACCTTCCAGCAAGAGCACTGTTTATTTTTAGTGATGTGAAGACTTCTTTCTTGAGCTTAGTTGTTTACTGTGTTGGGTACTTCATTATCTCACCCACCAAATCAAACTCATTCCTAAGTATCTAGGTTCCACTAAGAAAAATCTACATGAATAAGCAGAAGGGAAAGGTCCACAGCTTTCTTACTCTCCCCAAACTACTTCCTTGTCTCCTTTTGGAATCCCAGTGCTCCTCTTTGTCAATTAACCCCTGGATGTCTCCGCAAAGATGCTTTGCTGTTCCACATCATTTGAGAGACCAGGAAAGGAAGGGAGAGAGCAGGATAAGAGGACAGAGCTTCTCAGAAAACGACTGCATTCTTCAGGAGAATCCTGTACAATTGTAGCCAAACTGCAGTTTCCTTAAAAGAGTAACCCAAGAACATGTCAGATCATTGATTCCCTCTGTGAGTCCTTATTCTTTGTAATGATCATAATACCTATCCTTTCCAGGTGTCCCAAAGACTAATCCAATGACATTCAAAATAGCTCATTATAGCATGTGACTCCAACATCAGCACCATCACTATCGGCAAACACTATGCCAACGCTATGGCCCAAACCACAAGCTAACCACTGCTCTCTTTACCCTGCAGAAGTTTGCAGACAACGTCCTCATTACTTAGTCTCTTTTTTGTCACTGTCATATGATCAAATTTTTGAAATTCAGAATACAGTGCTTCTGGATACATCTCTAAAAGAATTACAAAGAGACTGGAGTTAAATATATATACTATAACATATTTATATTATATTATATTATATTTATTATATTATATTATATTAATTATATTATATTATATTATATTATATTATATATATAAATACATATATATATGCATATATATTCCAGAGCAAATAGCAATTTCTTACCCAGAAGGTCTAGTATTTGCTTAAGAGTGCGGTTTGAATATTCACGACTGAATATTTGGTTTTCTAGTTTACAGAACACATTTTCTGTGTGAGAGGAAAGCTTAAATAACAGACCAAGTTGAAAGTATTTCCGAAATAGTAAGAGATGGCTTTGCTTGCCTAAAAATTGAAGTTAAAAAAAGAAAGCATTGGAAAGGCAACCCAGTTGGTAATAGATACAAAGCCATTAATTTGTTATTTCAAATAAAATACAGAACTAGTGAGAAAACATGGTGTGCTATTGGGTTATTGTTTCAAATCCAGCTAAGGACCAGAAAAAAAGATTCCAATGTTTTAAAAATGGCAAAAGCAATTAAAAAGAAATAACACAGTAGAAGATACTGACATTTTGAAAAATTAATATTACAGTTATCCAAATAAAAAACTCATATTTTCCTAGTATAATATTTGCAGAATAAAAGCACAAGTTTTATATGTGTAGCTTGATAAGTTATAAAATAGCTCTACTCTGGTGAACAGATTAAGACATATTTTCCCCATAGCACAGGCTACTTCCTTTGGCCCCTTAAATTCAACGTCTGTTAACCATAAGCCAGTCTTGTTATTTTCATTAATACAGATTGGTCATGCTGGGATTTAGACCTACTATAAAAAGCATTATACATTATGAACTCGACAAATAATTTTTAAATGTGACATTTAAATATTTTTCAAAGAACTGCAGTGTAGCAATGTCATTACATTATATAAAATGTAATTTTTGATCTACCAAAATATGTTCTTATTAATATTTTCTGTGCATTGCCACAAATTATGCCATGAAATTTTTCTTACTCTGTTACTTGCATTAGGATACATAGAGCTAAACCAAAGTTAATAGAATGCCCCAATTTGGAGTAGCTAGTGACAAGATCTCTTCACTTCTGCAGAAAGTATAAATCATGGTAGATACTTGGAGACTATTTACATTTGTGCAATGTAATAGCTATTAAAATTTCAACCAGAAGAAACTAAACACATATGAATTTAATGGGTAACACTCCAACTGAAGCTAAGTGGGAATGTCCTAGGACTGGGAACAGGGCCAAAAATGAATGAGGAAGGGGAACATGGGTACAGTGACTCGGGGAGAAGCCCTACTTGATGCTAGAAGTCTGAATGAAGCCTAGCAATGTCTTTCCAAACTGTAACCTCTTCCTGTGAAAAAAATGAAGGCAACTGAGAAATCCTTGTGGAAGAAGGAAAGACGGAGACTCTGAGCATCAAAAACAATTTGGTTCAGAAGTGTGCTAATAGCTGTCAGGTTTACAAAGCTCTTAGGTCCATGAGACCCTAGGATGGGTACTGATATTGAAGCACATTATTTTTCCACCCTCTAGAAAAGCGAGGACCACCCTTCACTCCTCTATCATCCACTGATTTTGTTTCTCTTTCTGATAATGAAATGAATTGCCTTTGCACAGTAGACAACTAATAAGAAATAGAAAGTTCAGCATATAGTCTAGCTTTCTCATGTTTAATGTTGGTCATGGATATTAGATTATACATATTGTAAATTTCAAGTGATCATCAAGACTTACACTAGTGTTGACTAAAAATGCCAGCCAGTTTTAATGTAGGGTAGCTTTTTCCAGGAACCCTTTGGTATGTGTTCGGGTGAAGACTGTGGGGGTGGAGAGGAGGATGGGATAGAAATGATGGTTGGTGAGGAATGGATTAGACTAAAAGGGATCTCGCTACCCTGGTGACCTGGGAAACTTCATGGTAAGATTATGACTGTCAAATGCAGTGCATAAATTTGCTTCAGTTATACATTAGGACATTTTAGAATTACAAAAGCTTTACTAGCCTAAACTTCTTTAAGGTAAGACACTAAAGTAAACACCAGTATTCCTTGCTTCTAACTCATCATTAATTATAGCTAGTTCAAAAACCCTCTGCAAGACTAACTTTGAATATGATCTATTCCTCGTGGAATTTCTGATTTGGCTACCCAGTCAAAGACTTAAATATTAAAAATAATCTCTCTCTTCATAATAGTGTATGGTCTAAATTCATTTATTGACTAATTATTATCAGAAAGTATCTGAAACTTGATTAGACGTAAATGTGAGTTCAGGGTTGTGCAGAATTTTCTTGTCCTTACTTCTACAAATGAGAGATAAACAGTCTGTGTTCAGGAGAAAATTAAGACAATCTTTTAGTCAAAAGGCCTTTGAGCCATTTCTTTTAGCAAGCTTCATTGTACAAAAGAAAAATTCCCAAATGGGTACATAGTAGAGATAAAATCTGAAATCATTTAGTTCATCATTTCTCAGATACACATAAAATATTAAGTCACAGCATTTTGAAATTAAATGACCTGCTTTGTTAAAAACAAATCTTACCATCAGCTGACGAGATTCTTAGCCAGAGGCTCACACAACACTCCACTGCTTGTTTGTTTGAGAGAGTAAGTAAATATACAACGGGAAACCTGCTCTCTGTAAAACAACTATGACACTGAGTTTATAAGAAATATATTTTCATAATGTTTAGTAACTGGTAGTAGAATTTATCCCAGAATGGCTAGTGTTTATTTATTGTTACTTGTTTGTACTGCACTGTAGCAGACCTCTCCTCCGTTAGAAAGAGCTTGGTCTACTTGGGATAGCTACACCACGTTCTCAGAGGTAGCTGCTGATGGATCAGCTGAGGAGGACACAGAAACAAAATAGTGCCGTTGTGATTGCAGCTCCTAGAAGATAGTACATGGGCTCTGCTGTAACCCCAGATTCAGCCTCTTAGGATTTCATATTGTATATGTACTTCCCAGAGATCCTGTCAAGAGTCAATGGATCCAGTACTCTTGAATTTTTGGAGAATTGGTACTAAAATTTCACATGATTAATATTTGAATACTCAGTACACTAGGAAATGGTAAATTGTTTATGAGCTCTGAAAACCCAGGTATTTACTATATTGTCTTTCCCTGATTATTTATTTTGGCAGAGAAGTTCAAGGACTTAGCTAGTGGAGATTCTAATAAATTGAGAACATAAGCCTATTGCTGTTAATGTTCTAAGTTTAAATATTTAGGACCTGGGCATTACATCTAAAATAAAAATAATATGGCTACATTGACAATCCAAACTAAGTTTAACGTACCTTATTTTATTATAAACCAGTGTGTGTGTGTGTGTGTGTGTGTGTGTGTGTGTGTGTGTGTGTGTGTTTTAATGTACAGATTAAGTAAAAAATAGATACAATAGTGGTTTGGGAAATCCACTTTGTATATGACAACAGAGGCTGAACTGCTCATATAGAATACACTTAGTCTTAAATTCTTGAAATGATGGCAATTCAACATGAGACCACATGAGTCAATGAAAAAGATCAGATCCAAGTTACAAAATCAGGAAGATATACATTATACTGTGTTACTTCCTTAAGAACAATATACTAAAACTATTCAATATTATAAATACAGTT
Organism: Peromyscus eremicus; assembly: GCF_949786415.1. Classification (NCBI taxonomy): domain Eukaryota; kingdom Metazoa; phylum Chordata; class Mammalia; order Rodentia; family Cricetidae; genus Peromyscus; species Peromyscus eremicus. Next base: position 26,990,501 of record NC_081424.1, on the reverse strand, counting down.
CTAACACAGTTTGCAGATTATTTTCAGTACAGACCTGGTAAATATTTTCCATAAAAATGTAACTAATACAATAATATTTCTTTTAAAATATTTAAGTAATTAATTTATGTGTGTGTGCACATGTCTGCATTAGTGCATGTTCTTATGTGTATGCTCACATATCCTTGCACATGGAGGCAGAAGAGGATTGGGGAGCCCACAGAGCTGGATTACAGGCGTTCTTGGAATGCCCAGTTTGTTACATGGATGTTGAAATTTGAACTGTGGACCCCATGGTTGCACAGCAAGGTCTTTTAAGCACTGAGCCATCTCTCCAGACCTAGATAAATATTTGTTCTGGTGTTAGGCGTATTACTTTGTCTCACTTCCATACTTCTACAAGATTGGAATCCTCATTACCCAGTCTCAGATATTAAACAGCCATGTGGAGCTACACAACATGGCCACCCCTGGAAGTCAGAACCACTCACCACTCAGGTACCAGTTGGCAGCTTACACATCGGTTCCTCATGCTTTGGTCTTCCAAGCTCTACTCTGTGGTGCACAATCAAACACTATTTGGAGAATAGCTGAGCCAGCAAGAAGGGAGAGTTGTAAGAGCAGTATGTCCTCTTCACGTGAACTGGCAAAGTGCTCTCTCTGAAGCTGAAAAATAGGATCCTGTTTATAAAGCTGGAATGATGCAAAACCAGGGCTGGAGGCTAAAGAACTGACTAAGTGGATAAAGTGCTTGCTGGGTAATCAACAGGACCTATGGTTCAGATTGCCAACACTCATGAAGGCATGTGTCTATAACTCCAGCACTGGATGCACTGAGACAGGTACATCCAGGGGCATACTGATCAGCCATTCTCATCTAGTCCATGAGCTCTGTGTTCACTGAGAGAGATAGACTTTATCTTAAAAAAAAAGTAATAAAAGAAAACACCTTATGTTAATCACTGGCCTCTACATGTGATCTCACAGCTGCATACATACACACACACACACACACACACACACACACAGAGAGAGAGAGAGAGAGAGAGAGAGAGAGAGAGAGAGACAGAGAGACAGAGAGACAGACAGAGAGAGACAGAGAGAGACAGAGAGAGAGCCAGTACTGCTGGGGACCTAAACAAGGAGGCAATGCAAGTGTGATACCAGCAATTGAACCAGTTGATTGGTGAAAGGCTGGCAAGGAGGCACAGCACCGAATATTGGGGAAAGGTACTCTGCTGCTCCTGGGGAAGTGGCAGGTGACTCAGGAAAGAAAGCCATGAGTGTAAACTTGGTAAACATTTGTATAGGATGTGCACAGTGCTTCCTTAGTGCCCCTTGACATTGGATGTAAAGTGGACTATTCGAATGACATTCTCTTTTTGTGTGATGTTTAAAGTTCAATTAGCATATATTAATTGTACAAATAATTGTCTCCATTGAGGTAGGCCCTTACTGACCTCCCGTCCCCACTATTTTCCTTCCATTTTTCTTCATAAATTATTCATTTTTACTTGCATGTTTTTCTTGAAGCTCTAGATGGCCTTTTAGAATGGCTGAAACCCAGGTGTGATGGGCCCAGGTTCAGGAAAGAGCAGCAGTTGCTGATTACCTTGCCAGGCAAAAGAGAAGCCAAATGAGCCTCAGAGGCCAGTCCAGATGCTCAACCTGCCAACTGGAAGCTCTTAAAGAAGGCAAGGAGCTCCTGCAAAGCTGGCCTTGTGAGGCCAATGGAGACACTTCTGTGGAAGCTGCTGTGAAGACACTAATGGCAACCTGCAGGGTTACATTCCCGTGGATCCTGGGACCTACAGCCTGTTTGTATGGCCTTTGCCATAGAGATCGTCCCTTACAATGTGCTGCTGCAAGATGGCCAAGAGAGCAGGATTTCTCTATCTCTTCCAAACATTTCTTGTACAAATCCAGCAGAAAGAATTCTGGACTCCTTGTAGTTGACAGCCACTGAGAAAAGACATTTCAGATTGGGGATGTGCTTGATAGTGGAGATGGTTATCCACAGAACTTCTTAACATCAAAATGATGTTGGTAAAAATTTCACACTCTCCCCATACCAACCTATTATCAACAAGAATAAAAGACATCTCTGCCTTATTGAAGCAGTTCTCAAATGCCCTTCTGTTATTGAACAGTACCACAAGACAGACCTGGATTAGCAAGCTTTAGTTATTAAGAAGAATATTTCTAGAACATTCAGGTTAAAGGTCTGCTTTCTGGGGAAATTATGCTATAGAACATTTTAAGAAATGTGTTTAAAAAAGACAATTTATTTTGATTTATCTGTATGTGTGTGCCTGTGTGTCTGACAGGTTAGCATTGGTGCCTATGAAGACCAGAAGAAGGCATAGGATTCCCTAAAGCTGGAGTTACAGGAGTTATGAGCCACCAAATGTGGGTGTTGGGAACCAACCTCAGATCATCTCCAAGAGCATCAAGGGCTCTTAACTGCTGAGCCATCTCTCCAGCCTTTAAAAAATATTTAAAACACTGTTTATACTTTTTTTTAAACTAAGCAACATTTAACCAACTTGATTCTGCTTCAGTAATTCTCTACAAATACAAACCAAGAAATAACAGATCAAAGAAAAAATGTAAGACAATTAAAAAAGAGAATGTAGTAATAATTTACTTTGTGAGAATTTTGAAGTGGAATCAAGGGATTCTATACTTCCAGTTTTTAAAAACGGGTGATGTGGAAATGTATATGAGCTAAAACTAAGGGAGGAAGAATTTGATGGTCAAGTGTAAAGTGTAGGTATACAACAGTAGGTGCAAACCTGAGAGAGGAAGCATAGGGCTCCGGGCCATCTGGGGTTAGGGACTGGCCTGAGTCACAGACTCAGTTTCTCTTTCATCACTGCCTATGGGGCTGAGTGAGCAGTGCAGACGCGGTGGTTAGTGGGCTGGTGGTAGAACCTCGAGGTTTCACATTCATCAGATTGATTTTCTGTGACTCTTTTGAGAGGTCATCTGATGTATGTCAAAAGGAAGGGTTTGGCCCAGACTTTAGGAAAAAGTGTAAGGTTGTGAACTCAGAAGAAAAAAATGTGGTATTCTAGAGGTGTTAGAATGCCCCTTCAATATTTAAATTGAGTTCAGTGTAAGTAATTCTTATGCATTTCTTTAGCCAACTTTTTTTTCTGTTTTTGTATTCTTAGGTACTTAGAATGTAAAAGGGAAAAGATGGTCTAACTGGCAGCTGCTTTGATCAAATAGGCATCTCATGACTGTACTACAGCAGCTCAGGATAAGAAGAGGAGGATGCATTAAGGTGTTAGTATGAGGCATTAGATAATTGACTTCATTTTCCCTCTGTTGTCATACACGTGTTTCTCTGAACACTAAAATCTGGCTGAGATATTAAAAATAAATAAGTTGGTACACATGGCCTTGAGTCTTATTCCAATTCAAACTTTAACTCACATTACTTGAGCATAGACTTTGGTATCAAGATAAATAGCCTATAGACTTTGTGCTAAACCAGTTAGAACACATATCATATAAATCAATTGGAGAATGTGTTTAAAAACAGAACTGTTTGAGCAATCCACCATGGAAGGAAGAAGCTAGAAGAATGCCAAGAAAGATAATGCAAAAGCAATAAAAGTGGACTCAATCATGAAAGGAAAGGACAAGGGAACAAAGGCTGTGTCTAAATAATGCCAAAGCAAATACTCAGTAAGCAAAACATCCAGCCAGTCAGCTGGATCCTGTGTCCATAGGACCCTAGCAAATGACTTGACCAATTTCCTTTTCACCAATCAAATGAATTAAGTAGCTGTTTTCAAAACCTGTTGACACACACACATGATGAAAGGGTCCAATAAGAAAGAAAAAAAAAAGGATGCCTTTGCAGTAGGGTGGATAAACGATGTCCTCTCAGGAGGACTGAATTTGATGACAGCAAATTTTCTTGGTGGATTAGTTTAGACACTCAACTTTTAATTTGGAATATAAAACATAGTTATCTAAATCATAGCAAACACATTTGTAACACAACGATGAAGGTAAATTTGAGATTCTGAAGTGTCACATGTTTGGGCTCTTGTATTGATCCAGCTGTGTTTATTTATAGCATATCTCACTGGAATGGTAGTTATTCTCATTGAGTTATGGTTTTATTTGCTGTTATAACAATGTTCTTTGCATCACTCTCCTGGCTGTTTTTTAAATAAAAATGTTTGAGTCACTCTTTCTAACAATCATTATGTAATTATAATAGTCAACAGAGGGTGTATATACATATCTATGCTTTCATACATATTATACATACATGTACACCTATGTATGTATTATCTATGGAAATGCAACTTTTATCTAGAAAATGCTATAAATTCTATTACACATTTTTATGTATTCTAAAAATAATGAATTACTTAAAAAAAAGAAGTCCTCTCCACTAGATCATGAGGGTAGTAAGGAGAACAGAGGAAAAACACTGACCGTACATCAATATTTCAAAGAAATATTCTCTTGACTTCAACATTTACAGATAGATTTTATATTTATATATATGTGTGTGTGTGTGTGTGTGTGTGTGTGTGTTTGTGTGTGTGTCCCTTTAAAATGTATAATTCTCATCTGCAATTAGAAACTCTTCATACATATAAGATCAAGACCTAGAGAAAGCACCCCCAAAATGTGTAATTTTAGTAATCCAGAGCACAAAATAGACCCAACGGAATCTTTGTGGTGCAGCTGAGTTCTCCCTGAATGTTTCACTCTCAATTCTCTTTAAGTGACTCCCAACCACCTTTAAAACTTCATTGAATAGTTCACATAAATAACTTGAGAAGTTACTCACCCTGCAATAATATCTCAGCAAGCCTTCCCTGACCTCTACCCATTCCCATTCTACAAGGTTCAGCATCCATGTGAAGTTCAGAACATAATTTCTTTCTTTATTTCACAACCTCGAACTCTAGTCTTTCATAATTTACATATGCGTGTAAGTTATCTTGAGCATGTGTAGGCCATATTTCCCTCTCTTTTCCCCTTCTCACTTCGGCTGGTACCCCTTCCTTCCTCCTGACTTCCAATCCACTGTTGTATCTTCTGTGTGTGTGACTCATTGAGATTAATCACAGTTACTTATATGTGCTTGTATGATCATGGGCAGCTAAACAGTGACTATACCACTGAAGAAAATAACTTCATCTTCCTCAAAGACACCAACTGCCAATGGTTTTTCACAGGGTGTGGCCTTCCAAGGCCCTCCTATCCTTGATGGAATGCTGAAAAGCCCAGTCTTGTGAAGAGCTTGTGCAGGAAACCACAATGGCTGCATTTTGTTCATAATTGTAAGAGCCATATCATTTCCAAGAGACTCCTCATCTTCCTTACGTTCTCTTTTACATCCTCTTACATTTTTTTCTCTTTCCACAATATTCCTTGAGATTTAGCATTTGTCTTCTTTTAAAACTTTAGTATTTCCAACTCTCTAAGCTGTATCTTGCTTTCTGGAGGGGCTTGGAAAAAAATACTGTCTTGGATAACATATATAACCTGGTTTAGTCATGGCCTTGTTAACTACTAGTTTTTTTTTTAAGATTTATTTATTTATTATGTATAATGTATCCCTGCAGGCCAGAAAGAGGGCACCAGATCTCATTACAGATGGTTGTGAGCCATCATGTGGTTGCTGGGAATTGAACTCAGGACCTCTGGAACAGCAAGCAGTGCCCTTAACCTCTGAGTCATTTCTCCAGCCCTACTAGTTTTATATTGTTGGATAAGATGCTTAAATTTTCAGTGTGGTTCCAGACACAGAAGCAATTGGTTAAATTAGACAGAATACAGATGTATCCAACACTTGCTTGATTTTCTTGATTGTTTTTACTTATTATCAATAGATCATAAAACTATCACAATCCCATTTCACAAACTAGCTCATTAAAATATCGACTGTTCCTCTACTCAAAATATTTAAGTAAAATTTATTAATGAGGCATTACTAAATATTTAATATGATTACATATGTATTTACTAAAAGAAACAGAACTTCAGAAACACTTTATTTGAAGAAAATCTTTTGGTTTATTTATTTTTTATGTAGGCTTTAACTAAGGACACATGCATCTATATCACCAGGATTTATGTTTTAAATACAAGGCTAATGCATGTATATTTCTGTTCATACTTTTTTATTAAAATACAATTACATCAATTCCATTCCACTTCCTCCCTCCAGATCCTTCTGTGCTTCCCTCCCTTTGTTCCCTCTCAAATTCATGGACTATTTTATTTAATTGTATAACATAAATACAACCTGTTCAGTCCATATAATTATACATAAACATATATATATATATATAAACTTCAGGGATGACTTGATATTGGGTAACCAATTGGTGGGCTCCTCTATGAAGGGACACTATTCCCCCTCTCTCTTAGCATCTTTGAGTTGCCTGTCATTCTTTGTCTCAGGATGAGACCCCATGAGATTTCCCCTTTCATAGTATCATATATATATTGGTGTTGTTCTTGTTTGGATCTTGTTTAGGCAGCCATATTGTTGAGGTATCATGAGTAAAACCTCATTATTTCTATGAGATGGAATCCCATAGCAGACTTCCTGATTCTCTGGCTCTTAAAATCGTCCCCTCCTTACTCCACTATGTTCCTTAGCCTTAAGTGCAGGAGATGTGTGGTAGACATCCACAGGGAACGAATAGTCCATGATTGATTGTTCTCATACTTTGACCAGTTGTAGTTCTCTATAATGATCTCTATGTGCTACAAAGAAAAGCTTCTTTGGTGAGGTTTGGAGCTACACTTACCTGTGAGTATAAAGGTAAGTACTTAGGATACAGTTAGGAAATACTCTAGTGAAATGTCAGATCTATGACCTCACCAGCCCTAGGGGTTAGCTATGTTTCTAGCACCAGGCTTTATTTCTCTCCTGTTGAGTGGGCCTTATGTCCAATGAGACAGTTACTGGTCACCAACAAACTGTGAGTGCCATTACTTCACCTTTAGAGATATCTTACCATGCTGGGCATTGGTGTGATTCATAGGCTTCACAACGAGGTAGTACTATTGGTTGCCTCCCTCCATTGGCAGCTTCTATAGCACCATGGACTAGGAAAGTTAGTCCTCAGGGAGGAGGCTTGCAGGTCAGCCGTAAGCCCTGTGTCTGAATTGTGTGGTATCTTTAGCAATAGAAGCTTACCTCCAACCTCTTGGAGGCAACCAAGCATTATAGCAATAGTCTATATTGTTTTGGGAATTTCTTACATTCCCTTGACCAACAACTTAAAGAGGGTTCTTTGGGATTCTAGCATCTACAGAAGACCAGCTGAGTCATCCAGCCTTGTGAAACTGGGCAACTATTAGATTCCTGGACTTTGCATTCACAGATAGCCATTGTAGGATTAGTTGGACTGTGGCCTGTAAATATCTATATCTCTATCTATCTATAAGTGTGTGTATGTGTATATGTACATATGTATATGTGTAGCTAGAGTTTTCCTGCCTGGCCCACAGTGAGGACAAATCTCTCTCACCTGCCAGTCCCACAGCTGCTCAGACCCAACCAAGCAAACATAGAGACTTATATTGGTTACAAACTGTATAGCTGTGGCAGGCTTCTTGCTAACTGTTCTTATAGCTTAAATTAATCCATTTCCATTAATCTATACCTTGCCACATGGCTCGTGGCTTACCAGCATCTTCACATGCTGCTTGTCATCGTGGTGGCTGGCAGTGTCTCTGACTCAGCCTTCCACTTCCCAGCTTTATTCTCCTCCTTGTCCCGCCCACAATTCCTCCTGCCTGACTACTGGCCAATCAGTGTTTTATTTACCAACCAATCAGAGCAACACATTTGCCACACAGAACATCCCACAGCATATATGTACATATATATAGACATATATGTGTATGTATCAATCTGTCTATATCTATAGAGATAGCTAAATACAGATACAGATATCTAGAGATTCATCCCATAAGTTCAATGACTCTAGAGAACCCTAACTAATACGCCATGGTACCAGCTTTTATTCCATGTTTATAACTCCTAGTTAATATGACTGCGTATTACTATTTTATTATCTTTTGATTATTTCTTAATTTAATTTACAACTTTATTTTTATAACATTTTAAATATTTTTTGAAAATTTTTACAAATCTGAGCAATGTATATTGATATTATCTACCCTCTACTCCAATACATATCCCTTCCAAATGCATATCCATTTTCTAGTAAGGCCTACTGAGTCAAGCAAGTGTTCTTCCAGATGTACATGAAATAGGGCCAAGTGGTCCTCATACTTATGGTGCACATGCTCCTATAAACAACACTGATGAAATTCACTTGAGCAAAACAAAACTATACATAAAAGAAGGGAAGATATTTGGAAAGCCAAAAGAGATCAGGGAGTGGGGACAGATTTCGTTCCCGGTGCCTAGACAGTCAGTAACAGCCATCTGTAGACATGCATGTGGTACACATACATACAGGCAGACTAGGGAAAACACTCATGCACATACATAAAATAAGTAAATCTAAAAATAAATTTAATTAAAACCAATATTTAAATGCAATTTCAAAATTAGAAGTACAAGCATACGAATAAGTCTTATAAAGTTAAAATTAGACCATAATCCAATCTCTACTTTTCTGCATTATATATGTATATATATATATGTATATGTATGTATATGTATACATATATGTATAATTATTTTGGTTTAAATACAATATATTTTTTGAATTATTTGGCTAACATTTTTTTATCATTTGTCTTGTAAAAATTACTTCTAATTTATTTAACATTTTGTTGATTTTAACAGTTGTTTCATAGATACACCTAGCAGTTTTAAATCTTCAGCAATAAAGATAAAGATAATAATAATAATAAATAAATAAATAAAAATAACACAAAGCTTTTCTTTGCACTGATAAGTTGAATTTATTCTTTACCAAGTGATAGTATTTCAATATATAAAGCAAATAAAGAATGTAGAGAAACTGTATATGGAATCTTTCTTCTACTTAAAAATGATTGCTCTATAACTAGCAATTGTTTGAATGATAGACTACATTTGCTTTACTGCATTTCTGTGGTAATCAAGTGTAGTAGTAGACCACAGGCCCAAGCTAGAGTCATATGCCACATGATGACATTTTAGCTAGTAATAAATTGCCTATCCACCAGTGCTCCCATATAGCTTAGCTGTGTGGTAGGTTATATAATCAAAGTTCCCATAATCTACTCTATGATGTTCACAGTCATGAAATCACCTAACAGCACAGTTTTCCTATTTTTGCATGATACATAACTACATAGTAATACACAAGGTCAGTGGTGTCAAACAAATATGGAGGTTGAGCCAAATGTGAGTGCATTAAGGGTGCACTTCCTAATTATTTATTAGCTTCTTGTTTATAATTATTTAGCAGTATTGACTAATGACTCTAAACATATATTCAATTCCTTGAAGAAGGGAAGTTTATTTTCTCTCTAGTTAATCTCTTCGTTCCCAAAGCACTTAGCTTACTGCCTAGCAAAACTGGCATTGTGCTAATGTGTATTTATATAACAAGTTGAATGAATGGTGGTATGTTCTTTAAACTTGTGGCTATTTAGTCTAAACTCCATTCTAGTCATTTTATTTAGAGTACTATGTGATGAAGTATGAGTTCCAGTTGACCCTAGATCCAACAAGACAGACTATCTAATACCAAGGTATTAGATTTGGATGTGTGAAAGTGCTGAGTCACTAAATATAATAAATACAGTGGATACAAAAGCATGCAGCAAATCTGAAAGTTATGATACTTAAATCCAGACTTTGGTTTGAAATAAATTTTTGAAAGGACAATTTGCATTTTACCTCTTAACTAGAGTTTGCACAATAAAAGGGAAAATATACCCTACAATCCATGCTATAGATATTTCAGTATAGCTTTCATTATTTAACATTACAGGATCATCTATAATTATTTAAAATGCTAAAACTATTTTTGGAAATGAGTAGGAGACGTACTAATTTTTTTAAGACAGGCTCTCTAGCCTAAGCTAGTCTTGAACTTGCTCTGTAATTAAGGTTGACCTTGAACTTCTGATCATCCTTCCTCTGCCTCCCAAGTGCTGACATTACAGACAAGAATTACCATGCTGCTTTTATCCCTTCCAGTATTTTCATTTAACAAACTTAGTTTCCACTTTGCTAAGGCCATAATTTGCCACTGGCCTAAAGTGCAAGCTTGGTAGTACATAACATGGACCTTCTAAATTGACATTGTTCATCAATAAATTGCATCTTTTGTTGCCTTGTAGTAGAAAAAGAAATGAAATACCATGGGGAAACTATTGAAAGGAAAAACAGAAAAAATAAAACTAAGAATTTGACCATCTGCTTAGCAGTTGTGTGACTTTAAGTGAGTCACTAAAAATTAGTATGCAAAATTTAAGAGGATTACAGTACCCAATCATTGTATCTCACATAGTTATAAAAGTATCAAGTAATGAAATTATGTGCTAAAGTGCTCTCTTAATGTGAATGTAGCACCTAAATATATATTCTAAGTGTTTACATGAATATTGTATATTTTGGGGCCATAAAATATCATGTGCATATCTCAAACACACAACCAGAGAAAACAGTGTGAGATAGGAAGATGCCCACAAACACATTTATGCAACATTTAACAACTCTTTCAGACACCACAGTCCATGGTACACTTATCACACTGTATGAGACAAACTGCAGTTATGAATAGTATTGAATACTTGAAAATATTAACCAAATAATTTCAATGTTTTATTTGACTCGATTTTCCAAACAGTATATTTCTTCTTGTAGAATCCTTCCTTTTCAGTCAAATTTATTTTTATTCCATGAGTAGAAGAGGATGCATGAAATTACAGTTTTCAATTCCATTGTTTGGCTTAACACTATGGGTTTTAATACTGTTGTCTATAATGCCATATTATGACATGTAAGTGAAATCAAAGAAAAATATAAAGAACCAATCAAACTAATGCACTTTCATTTTAAACCAAATTGACTCCAAGCCTATGGCTCTGAATGTAACCACCTCAATTCTCCACTTAAATAAATCAAGACACAATTTTGAATTACTAAAATGGCGTTATCAACTAAGAATTGCCATGAACACAGGAAAAAAGTAAAAGTTAGCAATTAAAAATGAAGACAATGTCCAGCATGATCATTGACCCATGGCCATCTCTGGCTCAAATTGAAGACAAATATTAGAGTTCATCCTCAATGGGAGCTGATACTGAGAACGTAGCAGTTACTTTACCTCTTTTCTACAGCTCTTCTCAAAAATCTCACTTCTTATCAAATGTTTACACTAAATAGGGTTCTGCAGATGGTGTTGGAACCCACCTATCAACTATAACACTTTCTATGGAGAAATTTCCTTTCAAAATTTCAAGTCACTAACATACAAATAGACCATGATCTACTGTTTCCTTGAGGCTTGCCCATGCTATACACTCTGCGGGCATATGTCTTATCAAAACAATGAACCGTGGACCTGCGTTTGGGGCTGGGAAGTAGGTATAAATTGTCTCTGACTTTGGGTCCCTGCCCTCTGCTATGATGGTGACCCCTTTGTTTTTCTACAGAAAACTCACTATTATGTGAGATTTCCTTTTACTTTTTGAATAGACTAAACTAAAATTGTAAAATAAATAAATAAATAAGCTGCATATACTTTCCAAATTTTGCCAAAAACTAAAAAGATGAAGAAATTTTAAAAGTTGAGTAGGAAGCTAAAGAGAAGGCTGACCGGTTAAGAGCGATTGCTGCTCTTGCAGGGGACTTGGGTTCAGTTCCCAGCACAGACATTCTCACTCACAAGTGCCTGAAACTCAAGTATCAGGGAATCTGCCTTCTTCAAGTACCAGGCAGGCACATGGCACACATACACACACAGGCACTCACACATTCGCATAAAATAAAGTGAAAACCTTAAATACCTTCTCCAATGCGAATTGGAGTGAAAGATCTGATTCTCAAACTTCAGTGCATACAACCTACCTAAGGATCTTGTTAAAATCCAGACATTGATTCGGGATCATAGAAACTTCTCCTCGCATTTCCAGAAAGCTCCAAATGGTGATGAAATCATCTGTGGATTCTACCTAGCATAACCATAAATTATATTGTGTGAGAAATTGGTTCTTAAATTACTAACATAATAGAAGTCAATTAATGGTTTTTGACTTTACTTAAGAATACTTTCATGTAGGAAGGTAAATTTACTAACCTAGGACTTGCTAGATGGCATAGTATATAAAGGAACCTGCCACCAAGACTGACAAACTGAGTATGATCCCTGAGACTCACATGGTAGGAAAAGAGTCAGCCAAAACCCACAGGTTGTCACTGACTGCCCACATGCACGCCAGACATGCACACATACACACACAAAAATAATAATAATAATAAACAAATAAATAAATGTAACAAAATTAAAAATAAACCAGCCCTATATTAAAAGCTAATCTAACACACGTATAATAAATCCCATTTTTTTTTTGAGACAGGGTTTCTCTGTGTTGTTTTGGTGCCTGTCTGTCCTGGATCTTGCTCTGTAGACCAGGCTGGCCTCTAATTCACAGAGATCTGCCTGGCTCTGCCTCCCAAGTGCTGGGATTAAAGGCGTGCACCACCACCCCCTGGCTAATGATTCCCATTTATAATGAGATCATTGTCCTTTGTCACCATACAATGGTGCTTCCAGTACCAGCACAACTTCTTAACATACTCACAACATTATTTTTTTGGTCGGTGTTGTTTAAGAAAATTCTTCCATTTTGATTCTTGCTGGATTATATGTGAACTATTAATCAAAAGTCGCTCTGCCTTTTCTTGAAAAACTGGCATTAGGAAGGTTCCAGAACAGAAACTGTTGACTGTAATATTTCAATAAGGAAGTAGAATGCTTACTTGAACTGCATACTTGAGTTGCTGAAAACCAGAAATTCTTATATGGCCCCACTGGGCTTTACTGGAGCCTAGTCCGTTTTTTATTGATACTATACAAAACCTTTCTCACATAAGTATTTGACTTATGACATCAGCAATACTTTCTCTCGAAAATCAGTAGGGCATAATCATCACCTCTATATACACAAACCACTAGATGACATAATAGTCATTATTTGACAAAAATCATAAAAGTAGTTGATTAAAGTAGATATTGTATAGACTTTTAAAATATAATGTAATTGCATCCAGGTACGGTTTGTAATAAATGTATTTTATTTGAGCATGTTAGGCAAGTAAAGAAAGACTATGCTACTTTTGTTTCCTTTAAACTGTTGATATAGTTGATGACACTTCTAATTGTTTTTTTAATTCTTATTTTAGATGTATTGATTTTATTTTACATGCATGACTGTTGGCCTGCATGTAAATATGTGTACCATGTGAGTGCCTGCTGCCAGTGAAATCCAGAAGAGGACATCAGATTCTCTGTAACTGGAATTATAGATGGTTTTGAACCACTACGTGGGTGCTAGGCATTAAACCTGGGTCCTCTGCAAGAGCAACAAGTGTTCCAAAGCACTGGGCCATCTTTTCAGCCCCAATACTTCTAATCCTTGAATATAAATTAATACTAACTGGTAAAGAAAACTCAAATCAATAAGAGAACGCATGATTGACTCATTCCTGGTTCTATGAAATTTCTACTAGGGATGTTACTTTCTCATTTTTTCTGACCAGAAATAATGTCTTCTCCTTAAAATAATCAATAGGCAACAGAGATAATATTAAGTTACTTACTTTGAAAGCCTACATCTTTCACTTCAGATTATTTTCCTATTTATCAGTGATATTTTAAGTATTAAAATAAAAATGCCTTACATTTATAAATGGTTCACTTTTCTCTACATTTGTTTTTCTTCTATTGCTCAGGTAACCTAGACGTTTACTACAGATTTCTGGAAGCTGGAAAAAAAATCTCACTTTTGCATACACCAAATGTGTTTCATGTGTTTCATTTGGAAGACATGCCACAATATAAAAGTCACGTGCACGCACACACACACACACACACACACACACACACACACACACACACACACACACACACACCTCTAGTGTCCTTAATTACAGAGACAATTAATAAAACTGAATCATCCTGATCTACTTTGGCATGGTGAAAATCATTCCCTGTGTTACTCTTTTTCATTAAAGGAGACCTGCTGCTGTTGACCAACAATAAATAAAAAAAATCATCACTGCTTAATAGAAGAAAACAATAAAAGAACAGCCTAATACTAGAGCCAATCAGGGGTTCCAAAATGTTTACCCATTTTTCTCTGGCTATTTTTATTTTCTTAGTTGTTTTTTTTTTACTTTTATTTATTTTTAAACAGGCAAAGGTTGCATGTATGTATCATATAAGTTATTTTGAAGGAAGATACGTTGTAGAATAACAAAGTGACCATGTTTACATATGCATTGCCTCACATTCTTATTTTAAATTATTTGTCTATTTTTTTAAATTTACTCATATGTATGTGTAAGTTTATGTGTAAAATATTTCTGCAGGATCCCATGAAGGCCAGAAAAGGGTGTCAAATCCCCTGGAACTTGAGTCATAGGTGATTGTGAGCCACCATATGGGTGATGAAAAGCAAAATTATGCCTCTGTAAGAACAGTTAGCACTCTCAACTGCTGAACCATCTCTCCAGCCCCTTTTATTATTCTCCAGTGAGAACATTTAATTCCAATTTTCTCAGCAATTTTCAAAGCTCAAAGTTTCTATGCCTAAAGCCGTTGTGTGTACAACAGGTCTTTTAAATCTATGTTTTTATATTAACATGAATCCTTTGGATACCTGCCAAATACCCTCTCCCAGCCTCCACTTCCTGGTAACCAGCATCCTAAGACTGCACTCTCTAAATCCATATGTTCAGAATCTATATGTAAGTGAGACCACGTGGTACTAGTCATTCTCTTCCCCATTTGTTGCTCTTAGTATAGGTCCTCTGTATTCATCCGTATTGTCACAAGTGACAGGTTTCCTTTCTTTTCAGTCCAAACACTAGTCCATTCTGCATATATACCTTGTTGAATAAGTTTTGTATGTATACCTTCATCTATTCATCCATTGACAAATATTTACATTCATTCTATATCTTGGCTATTGTACAAAATGCTATTATGAATATGGGTATGAGGAAACATTTTTAAAGCCTTGATTTTAGTCCCTTAGATATTTAGTCAGCAGGAGGATGCTTGATCACTTTTCATTTATTGAGAGACCGCCATGCTGTTTTCTGCAGTGGCTGCACAAATTTATATTCTCTTCACTATGTGCAAGTGATTCTTTCCTTGACATTACCTCCTCCTACCTAATGACATTTTGATGATAGCCATTATATCATGGATAAGGTAACATGAAGTCTCACTGGGGTTTTAATTTGTATTTCTCTGATGATTAGTGACATTGAGCTTTTTTTTGTCTTCCTCATATATGCTTCTAGCCATTCCTGTCTTCTTTTGAGAAATTTTTTTCAGTGTGATTAGATTTAACTCTCACTGCACAAGATGGAACCTATGCCTGACAGTATTCTGATGATCAGGAACCTAATACTACATACATCAACCCAAATACTACTGTTCTGCTAGAGAAACATGACAATAAACTGACCCTCACGACATCCTGTTATACCTATAGATCAGTGTCTGTTAGTCATCATCAGAGAAACTTCCTCTTCCATTAGACGGAAACTAACCCTGAGACCCACAACTGGACAATCCACAGAAACTTTGGAAAGCTCAGTCCTTAGTAGGATGTCTTCATCAAATCCCTGCTTGCAGGCCTCAGGGAGCTGTGCAGAATGAGAGACAGAAAGACTGTAGGAGCCAAAGGGGATGGGTGACACCAAGGAAACTGTGTCTTTCACACTCAACTGATGCACAAAGGAACTCACAAAGATTGGGGCAGCATGCACAGGGCCTTCATGGGTCTATGTCAGATGAGGGGAGGTAGGCATGCATGAGCTTCCTTCCATCCCTAACCAAGAAGCACTCTCCAACTGCCAACTACTTGTAAAGAAAAAAATCTAGTTTCCTCCAAAGAAATCTCACTGGGTATGCAAATCATACTTAAGGAAGGCCGCATGTCCATCTGTAGATGGCCAACACAAAATGAACTCAATGGTGTTTTGGGAGACATTTTGTCTCTCATATTGCTTTGTCTGGACCTTTGTTTTTACCATGCTGAGCTTTTGCTTGTCTATTATGGTCTCTGATTTCGTGTTTTCATGGGTTTTGTTGGTTTCTGTGTATGTGTCTGTGTTTCCTGTGATTTTTCTTTTTATTCTTGTTTTCATTTTTTTTTTTGTCTTTTTGTTTTCTAAAGAGAGAGAGAAAGAAAACTTGGAGTTGACTGGGTGGGGAAGTGGAAAGGATCTGGGAGAAGACTATGGACGGAAACTATGACCAGAATATACTATATGAAAATGCTTTATTTTCAATAAAAAAAAGAAAAAGTTTATTCAGACCCTCTGCTCATTTTAAATCAGGATATTTGTTTTCTTGTTCTTGGAATGTTTGAGTTTCTTTATATGTTACATATTAACCCTTCATAAATGCATGTTCTGAAAGTATTTTTTTCTGTTGCATAGATGGCCAGACCACTCGTTGCTTTGCTTTTCCAACTGTGCAGAATTTTTTTGATGTATAACTTTACATCCTGTTGCTTGTACCTCAGTTCATATGCAAAAATCTTTGTCCAAACCAATGCCTTGGAGCTATTATCATTTACATTTTAGAAATTTTGGCATTTGGGATGTTATACTTAAGTCTTTAAGATGTTACATCTAAGTCTTTAATCTATTCTCAAATTTTTTTCATTGCATGAGATATAGTCCAATTTTAGTCTTTTGTCTACAGATATCCAGTTGTCCCAACACTGGTCATTGGAGACACTCCCTCATTTTGTGTTCTTGCCACTTTTGTCAAAAATAAATTATCAATATTTGGAATAATTCAATGATCTCTCCATGATATTTCCTCAGTATGTGTGTCTCTGTGTATTCTAGTTCCCAGATATTTTTCTTATCATGGATTTTAGTTGTATTTTACATAAGGTAGTATGGAGCCTCCACCTTGGGCTTCTTGCTCAAGATGCTAGGCTTTAGATACTCAGGATCTTTTATAATTTACATTAGGTCTTATGCTTACTTTTTCTATTTGTGTGAAAAAAAATAATTTTAGAATTTTTGTAGGGGTTGTATTGAACATATAGATAATGTGGAAGAATATGGATATTTCAATAATATTAATTTTTCTAATCTATGAACATGAAATGCCTTTCTATTTATTTTTCTTCAGTTTCTTACGTCAGTGTGTGATAGTTTTTAACCATATAGGTCTTTTACTTCTTTGGTTAAA
This sequence comes from Peromyscus eremicus, assembly GCF_949786415.1. Lineage (NCBI taxonomy): Eukaryota > Metazoa > Chordata > Mammalia > Rodentia > Cricetidae > Peromyscus > Peromyscus eremicus. The sequence goes on along the minus strand of NC_081424.1, from coordinate 26,973,108 downwards.
TTTATTCCTAAATTTTTCTTTTCATTTTTCTCTTTTGCTAGCTATTAAAAAATGAGATTTTTTTTGCTCTCTCTCTCTCTCTCTCTCTCTCTCTCTCTCTCTCTCTCTCTCTCTCAGTTCGTTGCAAATGCACAGGAATAATGCTGGCCTTTGTCTTAATGAGAACAATTAATTTCTGATCAAGTTGAGTACTTTAATGAAAACTGTTTATGCTTGATGTCATTACATAGCAAAACTTGCAATATGAAGTTTATTGGTTCTGTTTTCTGACTTGGCATCTTAACTTATTTTTCCACTTGGAAATGTTATTTATTAATACTTCATCTGTTTTATCCCCTAAAGGGAATTCACTAGCTCTTTCTCACAAATTGTCCTCACAAATAAAATTTTCCTTAATAGGTCTTATTTTTAATGTGTTTCATATTTATCCCATACTATTTAGATGTCAATCCTAATAAAGACATAGTAGAATCATGTAATATTTTTTATCACTTAATATAAAACAAAAGACCTTTTGGAGATAGGCTAAATATATTCTGAATGTAGGTCAAAGCAAAACTCAGGCATATCTAATAACATCTTAGCCTCACACTGATGAGTCAGTCTTCAGGCACCTAAGAAAGTGCTGTGAATAATTCCATTTTAGTATTTCTAAGGTTATATCAAAAGGGGTATTTAAAATACAATAAATAAAACTAGTCAGTATTTGAAGCAAGAAAGTAGGTGTTCTATAATGATTCATTTAGAAATTTTCACATTCTCCTTGGAAACAGATTACAAAGGTGAACACCAAACATTGCCTCACAGCAAATCATCATTGAAAAGGTCTTAACGTGGTTCAATGACAAAGGAAAGAGAGCTCAATCAGCCACCAGTGAATTCAAGGTTTCTCTTATTTCTTCTTCCCAGCTATGAGGCTGAAGAGTTTACCTGTTTTAAGACTCTGAGGGTAAACTGCCCGGGCGGTGGTGACACATGCCTTTAATTCCAGCACTCAGGAGGCAGAGTCAGGTGGATCTCTGTGAGTTCAAGGCCAGCCTGGTCTACAGAGCAAGATCCAGGACGGGCACCAAAACTACACAGAGTAAACTCTGTCTCAAAAAAACAAAACAAGATTCTCAGGGATTCAAAATCTAGTGATAGACACTTTGGTCTTTAGCTGGAACCCACAGGAGAGAACTGAGACAATTTTTTAACTTAAGTCTGCATCTCCTCTATTTCGTTATTTTAACTTGCATTGGTTGAATGGAGTGATGATCTATAATATTTGTCAATACTTCAGAGCAAACAAATCCCAGTCTTTATTAAACTTGTTCAAATTCTCTTTAACAACTTGACTTTGTGCTACATCAAATTATTTAGGGCAAGAAGATCCTTTTGCTAATCTGTTGAAATCTACAGAAAATGAAATGTCATAGGGTGGGTCTGTATGTGTATTTGGGGAGGCAGAGGTCAGCAGCTGGTATCTTCCAGAATTGCTTTCTCCCTTATTTTTCTGAGACAGGGTCTTTCAGTGACCCTGAAGTTCACCAGTTTGATTAAACAAGCCCCCAGGATCCACTTGTTTCCATCCAGAACAGGAATTACAGATCCAAGCCACTAAGCCAAGTTTTTGTCTTTAACGTGGATGATGAAGACACGAACCCAGTCCTCACACTTTACCTACTGAGCCAAATCCTCAATCCGTCCTATTGTTTTTAATCAACTAGTTACTAATGGTGCCAATTCTCTTTGAAATGTTCAGAAAGCATCAATATACTTATTTTTAAATGCTGACAAGCTTATCTAAAATTTACATGATGAAGATATCCAAATATCAAGCTGTGTAGATAATCTTAAAAGACAGCAAAGTAGAAAAACTGTTGTACTTGCCTTTAAGTATTTTCTGTGAAGTTTGTATAAATTGGTACAATGTGGCATATGAATAGAAAATTGGTAAACTAACAAAAAAACACAGAAATAAAATATAAGCACCCATAAAATAAATGAATTTGGGCAAATTTTCCTGCATAATTCAATAGAAAAACAAGAACATTTTAGTTAAGTACATTGGACTACTATATTTTAGATGCTGCACATGGAAAAAATATAAGGTTGATTCATACCTAATACCTTTCTTAAAATTAACTCTGAATGCTACCAGACCTAAAGCAGAACAAAAAAGACATATTCTTTCATGGGAAAACATTGTATCCTAGAGATAAAGAAATATTTCCTTAAAGAGACACAAATATCAATGAGTGTAACAGGAAAAAGTATATTAACTACTCTCTTCACCACAATTAAAGGCTCTTGTTCACCAGTACCATGTTAAAAAAATGGAAAACAAATTAGCCCGAAATAAATTATAATTCATCTGAAAATGACGAGTATTAAGATCATTGAAAACCTTAAAAACATTAATAAAAGAGAAAGCAATAAAATATAAAAATGTGGAAAACTTCTGGACAGAAAGTTCACTAAAATTGGTATTTAGTAGGAAACAAGCACAAATACGGATGCCAACATTGTTAGTCATCAGGGAACTACTAATAAAACCACAGTTAACTACAACTACACCCAGGAGAGGATAGCTGAAATTAAGAGGATAATTAAAAAGAAGTTACACCACTAACGGCTGGGAGAGTGGAAAGCAGCTGGGCTCACTCATTCACTGCTGGCGAGCATATAAAAATGATACAATCACCAGAGGAAATTGGTAGTTTCTTCAGGCTGCAGCTATCCTGACCCAACAAACCCATCCTTAGCTGTTTACAAAGATGAAAAGAAAACACAAGCACACAAACTCAGACTGTGATACTCACTAAGGTTTATTTACATTTATAAGAACTGAAAACAGAACGAATGCCTGTCAATAGGAATGTGACATGTGGTAGCATATCCACACAGTGGAAAAAGCGGGGAAAACAGGCGTTTCATCAACTGCATGAAGAAAGCTAGAACTCCTGTATAAACAGGGAAAGTTTCAGAACAAAATTGGATAGTATGCATGTTTTTTTTTTTGAAGTCCAATAATGGTCAAAACTAATCTATGAAATACCCACCAATGCTATAGAAGCACAAGCATCATGGCGACAACCAAACACTTTCTGGCCGGCTGTGAGTCCAACTCCACACCATGAAACCCATACCTGGCACTATCATCAGGTCAAGAACCAATGGCTAAACATGGCATAGACCCTAAAAGAGAACCTACTGCTATTTTCCTGATAAATTTACATAGTATTAAACCCACTCCTAATGACTTATAATCATATTCATAGATTAATGTGTCCCTCACTTCTCTGAGAGAAGCTTCTATTTGTAGTAGGTAGTAACTGACTCGGGGACCCACAACTGGAAAATGTGGAAAGAATTAGAGAATATAGAATGCTCAGCCCTAAATGGGCATCTATATCACACTCCCTCCTTCCAATGCTCAAAGACCATTACAGAAGAAGAAACAGAAATAATGTAAAAGCAAAGGCAGCGAATAAAAGAATAATTTTTTCTTTTTTTGGAGCTGAGGATCGAACCCAGGGCCTTGCGCTTGCTAGGCAAGCGCTCTACCACTGAGCTAAATCCCCAACCCCCTTTTCTTTTTTACAAAGCACTACACATATGAACTCACAGTGGTGATGGCTGCATTCACAAGACCTGGGCAAGCTCAATCTGAACCAAATCCCATCATAAACACGGGAGGTAGGAGTGGAGCTCCACTCCTATCCAAGGCGCTATTGACAATTGTTAGCTTACTGGAGCAAAGTTGGTTTTCCTAAGGATGTAGTCCTTGGTAAGCAGGACATGCTCCAGTGGAATATGTGAGCACATGGGCAGAAAAAATTGGACCTGATGCTTCTCTGTTTGTCTGCCTGCTTGTTTGTTTGTTTGTTGAGAGGACACAAATTTGGGTATGGGAAGTGGGAAGACCATGAAGGAATTGAGAATCGGGAGATAAATATGATAAAAACTCAGTGTACAAAATTCTCAAAGACTTAAAGAATAGCAAAAAAAAAAAAAAAAAAAAAAAAAAAAGTAGAATTTATTATTTCTCAATGGAGAATGTCCGAGAATGAATAGGAACTCCCAGGAACATTCCGTGTTGACAGAAGTGCTCTGAATTTCCGCTGTTGTGGGTTATGTGGATTATGCGTTGCCAAAATTCACGTATACTACACTCAGCACTTGTGCATATTCTTAGGAAAGGAAGGAATACAAAGGAAAAAGAAAATGAAGGTCGGAATCAACATTTATCCCTCCAAGCTTTCTGAACAAAGACAAAGCACTGAGCTGCCTCATGCTCTTGACACTATGCCTTCCCCGCCATGATGGACTGTACGCTCAAACCATGAGGGCAAGTTCCTAAGACACTATTGTCAGGTGTTCATTTCAGCAACAGAAAAGTAACTAAAATGATGAAGGATAACACACACACACACACACACACACACACACACACACACACACACACACACTTTCTAAGACCTGGTGCTTTCACATCTCTGAAAGTGGCAGAGTTGGCAGCTGTACGACCTTCTAGGCAATTTGGGGAAATCTGTAACCCAGAGGGCTTTCAGTTAACCTCACAATGGAGTGACTCGGGAGCTTTAAATAACGGTGGTGTCTGGGTCTCACTCCCAGAGATTCTGTTTCTATTAGTTTTGAGGGTTTCCCAAACATCAGATTTTTTAAAACTCCCTGGATAACTCTATTACACAGGCAGTCTGGGAATCGCTCTCAGGACTCTTACTGAAGGCATGCTCCACTGCCTCTTGGTTTGGGTAATCATTTCCAACAGAGGGCATTGTCATGACAAAGTCTGCTACAAACTGCGTCAAGTGGCATTTGCTATCTCTCAAACCACAAAAAGCATTATGATTCCCTTACACAAATCAGGATGCTTCATGTGCATGCATTATCTTGACAGAGAATAAATTTAATTTATTAAAAAAACAAAAAGGTAACATTTTACTTAATATCAATAAGCTGCAGTCTTAAAACCTGCAAGTTTCATTTTCCCTTGATACCCATACACATATCATCCTAAATTTCTCGTTATAATATTTAGAATTATAGTATGTCTCCTCCACTACTTTGAAACCTTATAACAATGAAAAATAACATGTAACACTCATACAAACACAAACACACACTATATCATAGCACTTTAAGTATTATTGAGACTCAATAAATACGTGTTGATCAATAGAGCAAACTCAACCTCATTTGGCACTAAATTGCTCACAGGGATGAGTGTTCTTCCCTCTGGTGCTGGAGAAAATAAAGACATTCAAAGCCTTTCTCCTATCCAGTTAGGTCCAGGCAAAGAAGCAAAAGCATTGTAGGAAAAGTCTGTTTCTTCTGATCTGTGCCATACTTGTTTATTTTGTCAAGCAAAATAAACTGGATAAAGCTCGTGCAGTCTGAGTAAGAGTGAAAATGGAAGAAGACACACTTCCGATTGTTGTTGCTAGCAGTTTACTACCATGTTATCGACACTGTGCATGCCGTACACATCTCGTAGGCATAGGCATGGAGCTCAGGCTAAGATTTCATAAATTGCCGTTGACAACAGTGCATCAGCTTTTTATGGGAAGAGGACTCAGAGCAGACAGAATAATTTAACACCAGCAAATAGAAATGTCTAGCACAGTTTGATACCCTTTAACCTTCATCTCATTAGACAGCTGTTCCATCAGCTCTCTATTTTATTGGTGTTTCATTATTCATAACAGGCACTTGTACTCGAATATTCTGCAGCACAGATTAGCTTCCACTCAATAGGCGCGTGCACACACACACACACACACACACACACACACACACACACACACACATTGTGGAGGAGAGTACTTCAGGAGTCAGCCCTCAGGGTGCATTTCCTGGGAGGAGAGACACAGACATTTGCAGCTTCTTGGCCCTTTCTCATGTTGCATATGAGTCTGTGATATCAGCGATAACAACGCTACATGCAACAGCCCAGCTCTCCCCTGTACACTCTCTTCAACTACAAGAGTAGGCAAGGTGAACAGAAAAAGAGGTTTCTACGTTAGATCACACCAAATTATTCTTTTCATTCAGGCAATGCCTTCAATATAGATTGTTTTAAATAGCTTCTTCAAAATAATGGCTTTAGTTAGTTTCTTGGTGTTTTTCAACACGTTTCTTTTCTTGGCCTCAAATGAAGACGATTATCTCTAAACCAGTGTGTGTGTGTGTGTGTGTGTGTGTGTGTGTGTGTGTGTGTGTGGTGTATGTGTGTGTGTGGTATTCAGTGTGTGTGCCTGTGTGTGTATGTGTGTAATGTATGTGTGTGTGGTGTTCAGTGTGTGTGTGCCTCTGTGTGTGTGTGTGTGTGTGTGTGTGTGTAATGTATGTGTGTGTGTGGTGTGTATGTGTGTGTGTGGTGTTCAGTGTGTGTGCCTGTGTGTGTGTGTTTGCTTTTGTTTTGGGAACCATTCTAAAGCAACAAGCCATTTCAGAAGCGATATATGTGTTCTACTGGACATAGTACAAAGAAAACCATCCCCATTTTTCTAATATATGATACAGAGCTTGGTCTGGTCCTAACCCAAGAAAAAGAAAGGTGAAATAATTTATAAGTCAAGCAGGACCCATAAGAGTGAAAAAGGCATTCAGTGTCTGTTTATAAAAAAAATGTATAGAAATATTCTTGATATAATGGTTAAAATAACATGAAAATGCAGACCACATTTTCTAAACATCAGAGTAGGGTTTATACTTTAAATCCATCATCACATAAAGCATAATGAAATTTTAAGCAATCATGGCACCTTTGTAAATGGCATTATTATTATTGTTATTCAGAAACAGATTGAAGTAGTTGGGAGACTATTGGCTGACCTGAGACATTTTCTACATGAAATGTAAACTTGACATTTTTCTATATAAACCTTACCTTGATATGTCTAATTCATTTAAATAAAAGGTGAATTCTTCTGCACAAAACTCTTATCTGAACAGGTGAGTGATATAAACTACCCTAAAGCTCAACAACTTACAAATGGAAAACACTCTTGGTTTGTGTGTGGAGCATTTGGGAGTGGCGTCTCAGAGTGTTTCTGGCAGAGGGTCTCCTTAGGCTCGTGAATGTGCACTCAAGATGTCTGCAGAGCTGTGGCCATTTGAAGAACTTACTACCATGCCTGGCAACTTAGTGTTGGCTGATGGAATTAGGCCACAACTCCTCACCCCATAGATATCTCCATGAGGAGTTATGCATGTCCTTATTACGAGATGGCATCTGGTGTCCCACATAACAGAGAGGCCAAGTTCTGGCCCTGAGGTCACAAGAGCAGGAGAGCTGTCCCTGGTCCCCACCAGCTACAGCACTCCTCAGGAGAGCAGTGTCTGGGTCTCACCTGGGCAACACAATAGAGCCAACCCTGTTGGCAGAGGTGTGTGTGAGCCAGCCCAGAAGTTGTAAGCATGAGAGAGTTGTCCCCACTACTGGTCCGTCATGCAATAGTGTGGTTTGGGGAGAGATGCCCCCACTTACCTCCCCCTGCGTCTTACTGCCTGCAACAGATGCTGGGAGATGACCCGTCACCTTGCCAGCTGCTGCACTCAGGAAAGCAGAGCCCTGCTCCTGGCCTAGGCAGCACAGTAGAGCTGGCCCTGTGGTTGGAGGAGTGGGTGACTCAGCCCCGACTTTGAGAGCAAGGGAGAGCTGTCCTCACTACTCATCTGATATGTGGCAGCATGGATAGTAGAGATGCCCTCCACCTCCCACCCACTGCCCATCAGGGCCTGAGATGGGTGGAGGAGCTGGCCCTGAGGTCCCAAGAGCAGGAGAGCTGTCCCTGACCCTCACCAGCTGTAGCCCTTGGGAGAGTTTGGGAGAATGGCCCCTGCACTTCGCCTGGGAAAAACAGTATAGCCGGCCTTGATGGGGTAGGTGTGGGAGAACCCACGCTGAGGGCTTGAAAGCAGGAGAACCAGCCCCACCCCTTGCTCATTGCTGCAAAGGTGAATTCGTAGCAGCGGGTGCAATGAGGAGAGCTCACCCTGGTGGTGAGGACAGAAGAGAACCGGCGTGCTGACTAAGGCTGGAGCTGCCCAGGCCCAGAACCACGGTTATGAATTGGCCAGCCTCAACATCTACCCCGTCTATGATCTGATGGAGGCCTGACTCGTCCCAAAGCTGCAGGATCTCCACAATATAGGACAACAGCAGGATATCCAAAAAGAGTCTCAGTGGGGGCTCAACACTGATGATGTAGTAGAAACCAGAGAACACGAACCGGACCAATGACTCTTTGCAATGAAAACTTACTTGCAAGTAAAAATATATGGACAAAGGGGTTTACTGGGTGACTCACTGTGTCACACTGCAGCTTACATGATGAGATTTTTAATTTTTTTCTCCCCCCCCCTTTTTTTTTCCTCTTAATTTTGTTTATTAGGGATGTGTATGTGGCAGAGGCAGAGGGCAGATGCAAACGGTCGGGGGAATGAATGGGATCAAGACGCATGATATGAAAGACACATTAAATAAATAAAAGGAAAAAAATTTTTTTTAAAGAGGCAAAGTTCTGTTTATGCTGATTTTAGAAAAGTATTTGGCCAAATATTTTATTTATTTATTTATTTTTGCCCAAGTCTTTTAACAAATAACTGATAAGAGAAAGAAATGTGACCAGAATGAATGGTAGTACTTCTAAATAATGTGGGTCCTGATTGGAAGCTGTGCTTTGGATATTGTTTAATTAAAAAAAAAAAAGTAACCAAGAGAATGAATTGTCTAATGATGTGTCACCGAGATTTGTGCTTTAATTCTTCTCGGGTACTCAGGAAAAGACCGAGACTGCAGGTGCATTACACTTTCTGATAAGGTATTGGAAGGGCTGTCTTGTGAGATGCTCTAAGGAGGCATCATACCACACTGCTAGCTCATTCTTCACTGGGAGAAGATATTTGTTCATTGTGGCATCTGTTCCTGATAAACAAGTGCTTCATTTGGAACTAACGCGTTTCCGTTAGGACTTGACTTCCCCTCCCCCATGCTTTGTGACTGAAATACTTCAGGCATCTGTTCAATGAATGAATAAGAGAATAATAAATAAGGACTCCGTTCTGAGTATATATTTTTATAAAGCACACGATAATCTGGGTATGGTGGCACACACCTTTAATCCCAGCACATGGAAGACAGAGGCAGGTGTATCTCTGTGAGTTCGAGTCCAGTCTGGTCTATAAAGCAAGATCCAGGACAGCCAGGGCTACATAGAGAAACCCTGTCTCGGAAAAAAAAAAGCACACAATAACATCTCTTCTGAATAAGAAAAAAAAATCAAATGAGCAAATGTGCTATTAAAAACACAAAATTTAATAACTATAAATTTATAAACTTAATATGAACAGAATAGTATGTAACTACTAAAAAACAATACTAGTCAAGTCAAGCACAACATCGCATACATTAATAGAAGTGGAAAAATTCATGAACAGCAGGATATTACATTACCTAATATAATGGAATTCCATTCTGTTTACTTATTTAGAGAAAATAAGTCTAAATTGATTGTAAAAAGTAACTACAGATAAAGCTTCAGAAAAAAAGTTATAAAATCGTTATCTGAAATAATTTAAAGTCATTAACTTGGAGTAAAAAACCTGGGTGAGTAAAAAGCTTAGAAAAAAACGTTATAAAACAGTTACCTGAAATAATTAAAAGTCATTAACTTAGAGTAAAAAACAAATGCATTTCAAATACTTGAAAGATAACACTGTGATAATTAGAGTCTATGTAGTACAAAGATGGCGTTAGAATAAAGAAATGAAATTTTAAATGGATATCTTTAGGCTTAAAGAAAACAATGACCTAAAAACATAGCTTTTTTATTAATTTTTTTATTTTTATTTTGCAATACAATTCAGTTCTACATATCAGCCACGGATTCCCTTGTTCTCCTCCCTCTCGCCCCCCTCACCTTCCCCCCAGCCCACCCCCCATTCCCACCTCCTCCAGGGTAAAGCCTCCCCCGCGGACTGAGATCAACCTGGTATACTCAGTCCAGGCAGGTCCAGTCCCCTCCTCCCAGGCCGAGCCAAGCGATCCTGCACAGGTCCCAGGTTTCAAACAGCCGACTCATGAGGGTTTATATGAGCGAGAATTGTTGAAACATAGCTTTTTTAAAATGCAGTAACATATCTTGAAACCACATGAATACTTTTTATCTGAGGATCTACTACTATTTAACAATCAAGTTAATATTCTCAAAAATACTTTGATATTCATGTCATAATGACACCTACATAACTATTTGAGCTACATAACTACATAACTATATAACTAAGTTGAAGTATGATCCAAAATGTTCAAAAATGTATCCAGATCCAAAACATATTTGCCTGGAGTGTTTTTGTTGAGGTTCGATTTGATGTTTTTATCGACAACATCAATAATAAGCAAGTAAACCATTTCTTCCCATCTCTCCAAAGTGAGGGGTGCTCTACTCTGCAAAAATTGCACGGAAATTTGCTTGGCTAGCAAAATGATCAAAGATACAAGTGTCAAATCTTGTGTGTGTGACAGGCAAGGAAAAAATTAAAATAAAATGGAAGCAGAAGTGAGCAAAGAGCTCAATCTCTAAATACCCCCTCACCCAAAGACCCTGTCTTGTTCCTCACTGTGCAGTTTTGTGTCCTACTCCCTGTCCTAATTTTCTCTCACAGCAGCTCAAATTCTCCCTTGATTATCTGAACTCACATGGTATTAAAGAGACTTTGCCATTAACAGATAGAGAGGTGTTTCCTCTGGTCCAGGCAGGCATCCCTCAAGCCTCCTGGGAGAAGATGGCATTCCTCTACACAGCAAACTGGAGATTTCCTGGAGAGCAAATGAGAGCCATTGTGATGAGTCACCCGAGATTATTTCCATGTTCAGCTCTCCCGCACTGGAGGCCACTGACACATCTTTTCAAAGCAAGGATCAGAAGCATCACAGGCCTATGACAGGAGTCTTGCTTAACTCCGTCCTTAACCTAGACTTTTTACCCACCGGCATTGCTGTAGCCTCAATTGCTCTTGTTGCTCTGGAACTCCACTGTTTTCTATCCTCAGGTCTGGCTTCCTCCTGGAGCTTCGCTGCTACACGCTCAGCTATCCACGTGTGTTACTACCGACTCTGTCAGCTCCTCTGCTGTCTGTAGAACTTTGCTGAGCTTGCCCCAGGAAAGGTTACTGCCTCTCTTCACACAGAGCAGTACACTCTCCGCACTTAGACTCGCTCATGGGCTACCTGACCACTACAACTTTTACCTTAAGTTTTTTCTTTCTCTCTCTTCATAATTTTTCTCCCTGGAAAACTACAGCCCTAGATCACAGACCTTAGAGTTCATGGAAACTAAATAATGTAGGACTTAACAAAATACAAGACTCCAGAATGATGCTTTAATAGTTTAAAAAAAAATGCTCATAAAAAAATGAAACAAAAACAAGTTCTCACAGTCAAAATAATAAATTATTTCTGCTCAGGAGAATAAAGAGGACATATAGTGATATAAAATAGAAAAGAAAAATCACAAACAATAAGAAATTCAGTATGTCCCCACTTCAGGGACAAAATCTGTCCCCGATGTCATTTTAGTTTACTTGATTCTTGAATAAGGACAAAGTTCACATGGAAACTGTATCTGTTACTCAAGAGGTTTTTTTTTATGAAGGGACTTTATATTTTGTGAAGTTCTGGAAGAAGCAAGTTACTGCTTTGGGCATATCTAAAATAGACCCAATCGGTGTTAAGATAAAGAGTGCTAAATTTGGGGCCTTGTTTTTCAAGCGTAACCTCTGAATCTGTTGAAGTGTTTATCAACAGAATGAAATAGTTACTAACCAGACTTGGGAATGGGTCCCAGGGAATTAAAGGCCCCTTTTAGCTGACAAAGTTTATTGTGAATTCAGTGTCATCCACCCTAATCCCAAAGGATTCTTCACACCTGGGCAATCACCCAAGTGCTGTCTAAGTTCATGTCTCAAATTAACTCAGTTATATGTTATATGTAATGAAAGCTAACAGCCCAACAAATAATTTTACTTCATAAACATATCTAACAAGTGAAGGAAAGAATTCCTATTCTTTACGAGCCGAAGTTTCCACTCAATGTCTCAGACAAGGCTACTTCAACACATACAAAAAAAAAAAATGAGCTAGAAGAACGAGACTCTCATAAAAGCTGAGCAACTCAGAGAAAGTTTTTCCTCCTCTAGTAATGATGGCCAGGCCAGGCGCCTGCCAAAAACACTCATTTTGGAAACATTATTTGTCTTGCTGTTCACTCAACATCCACCACATAAACTTCATTTGCTATAAAACAAGGTAGCGTCCGTGGTGTCATATGTAAGAGCAAAGAAAGGAACCCCTGCCCATGAGTGTCTGTGGCCTGAAGCCAAATTCAGTGCAGAACAGCCTTAATAAAAACATCAGGAAAACGTCTGAGGATAAAGACGGTATTTCTTTTTGCTAAAAGAATAGGCAATTTTTGTAATTGGTGATACAACATTTTTCAGAACATGCGCGTTGTGTTGATTCTGTCCAGTAAGAGCTGAGGGAGGCATCGGGGAACTTGTGGTTCCTACAAAAGCAGATGATGAAGTCTAAGTGATAAAGGCAACATTAACTATAAGGGAAATAATGTGGCGGGGCGTGTGTGCGCACAGCGGGCCGGGTGGCCGGGGCTCCTTTGCTCCATCATAACAGAATCCCAGGGTAAGTCAGGAGATGCTCTAAGGTGGCTGCTCTCCTGGGGTTTCTCTTTCCACAGTACTTGGCAGCCTAGTGGCGGCAGTAGGCAAAGGGCAGCAGTGACCAGTGGCGCCCTCTTGTGTCCACGCAATCCTTGTATGTGGGACCCCCTAATCCTTGGTAGTGGCCAGTATTACAGTTCTCATCTTGGCGGCAGAGACCCTCGGCTCTGAAGTCTAGTTGATTCTTGAGCTTGTCTGGCAACCAGGGTCTTCAAATCCTCTTCTCCGACTCCTTGGGACTTTTCATCTTTCTGTAAGCCACTCTCTGCACTTATCTCTAGCTCTGCTTCTTCCTTGGTCTTCCTACAGTGGACGCCTGGTTTTTGTTGTTGATTTCTGTTTGGTATTGTTTTGTTTGCTTGTTTGTTTTCCTATCAGGAAACTCCTACAGTTTAGCAGCTGCTGACCGGATGACTAGGGCTGACAGCCACTGTGGTGATTACACTGTGGAGCTAGGGTGGGAGCCAGAATATACACCCATTGCTCCCAAGACCCAGGAGTCCACTCAAGGAATCAGTCCTGGATATGGTCAGGATCATTCAGGTATGGATGCCCTTTGCCGAATGAGTGAACCCAGGTCTGTGGCTGCTCCTGGCAGACAGGTCCATCACCACATGGCCACTTCTGTATTTAGGCGACCATGCTAAGGCTTCTACTGCTCCTTCAGCTGCCCATAAGAGGTTGTCAGCAGACTGTGCTAGTAGGCAGAGGCGCACAGCTCAGACTCCAGGAACTGGATGATGACTGCTCTGTCCGGGAGTCCACCATTGTCAACCAGAAGCCAGCTCAAGCTGTCACAGCCACTGGGGTCCCTTTGGCTGTCAAGCAGAAGCTGCCATTCCTGTTGACTCTTTGTCACCGCCCTAGTCTGCAGGGTTGTTCCTGCCTCCTCCACTTACTGCTGTTTGCTGTTTCTTCCTGACCCAGCTCAGATCACATTACATAAAAGCTGGCAAGAGGAGACAACCTGAGAGGAGCCGTATTGAGCTAACCCAGTAGCACAGCGGTGTCTCTCAGATGACTGTGAGGGAGCCTGGGCAGCCAGCTAGTCTAGCCTAAAAGGGGATGTTTGGGCCAATCACAGCCATTTGTTTTGGACCATCACAGCTGCTTCTCTGGGCCAATCATAGCCTTGCACCTTAGCATCAGTCTCTCCATCCGGGACATACTTCCATTCTGGCCAAGGTGGACACTGTTACAGAGTCATCTAGAGTTCATCGAGGCTTATTTATAATAGCAAATGTCTGGTACAAACTGTTTAAAAAGCCCTGGCTCGGGTTACACCTTCGGGAGCCATGATATTCAGCTTGGCATAGTTGTCTCAAGATGTCCATGGTGTGTTCATGACGGCTGGTGTTGGCACAAAGCTTGTCCTGCTGGCTGTGGGGCTAATAGTTCTTTCACTCAGGGCAGCAAGAGATTCTAATAGCTGCTTTTGAGGGAGACAAATCATTGTGCGCCCCATGCCTCTGTTTATAGCAAATTGGACATCAGGGTGCTCACAATGTAAATTGAAAGAACTAATCATTAACCCTAATAGCAATATAACAATACCTCAAGAATGCTTAATACCTGATCAGTGCCCAGGGAGGAGGCCCCGCAGACAGTCTCAGAGCTACATTCAGTTATGGAATCTTCCATGAAAACAATCACAAGCCCTTACAAGAAAAGGGGCCTCTGCTCCTAATAGGCAAGTCCCTGAAAGGTCAGGGTCTTTCCAAACTGACAGAAAAAACTAGTGGTTAAAAGCAATGGTGTTCTGTAAGTCATGGATGTTCCTTCCAACAAACAAACTATCTTCATGCAGTGGATCTTTGTGTCAAGGCAGACCAAAGTTGCTGATTTGAAATTATAAACCTCTGTGTCTAATTAAATCATAAATTGAAACCCCAAGGTTCTCAAAGTTAAAAAAGGCACCATAAGTATTTAAAAGTCACTTTGAGGGTGAAAACAATAAAGCAAGCAAGAAACATAAAGTGCTCACACAAGTGTGTGGTTGTGGGGGAGGTGATCCTCCGAGTCTCAGCTTCATTGCTAATTTTCTAATCGAGCTCTAATTTCAGAGAGCCTTAGCCATGTTAAAGTTTTGGAGGCAACTCATCAGAACTCAGAAGCAGTCACAATACTACTTTCTATTGGTCAATTAAAATTATCTTTTGTTTTTCTGTAGCTGAGGACTGAACCCAGGGCCTTGTGTTTGCTAGGCAAGCACTCTACCACTGAGCTAAATCCCCAACCCCAAAGAAGGTTTTTTTTTGTTTGTTTGTTTGTTTTTTGTTTTTTTTTTTGTTTTTTTTTTTGTTTTGTGTGTGTATGTGTTTTTCGAGACAGGGTTTCTCTGTGTTGTTTGGTGCCTGTCCTGGATCTCACTCTGTAGACCAGGCTGGCCTCAAACACACAGAGATCCACCTGGCTTTGCCTCCCGAGTGCTGGGATTAAAGACGTGTGCCACCACCACCCGACTCTACGATGATCTTTAAAATTGCTCATTTGAAGATAATGAAAAGAACGCATAGAAAAGCATGCATCCTTCAGCAGTGACATACTTTCTAGAGTCTATTTTAGACATTTTATTGTATACTAATGTAATAGAGCTGGAATCCTCACTTAAATCTAAAGAATTCCAAATTCGGGATAGAAGCCAGTGCTGTAGAATGTTTAACTGAACTGTCTCCCATGGATCAAAACTATGTTTTAGAGATCAATGAATTATAGTGAAAACTCCAGGAACTGACTGAAAACAAAAAAGATGCATTGATTACTCTGGCGAAACTCCCATTTTCAAGACATGAAGAAACAGAGATTGACTTGGGTTGCCTGAGAGATCTGTATTGGGTCTAAGAGAGAATTTCCTGGAAGCTAAATTTTTAAACAACTCAATTGTTACTATGGGCAAGTATTGTCTTTTTTTTTCACACTTGATCAGAATTTACAAACAAAATCAACATATTAAGGAAGAAAGAAAGTTGGTGTTTACATAGAATCTGATATGAAGCTACACCATCTACTTACTCTGGGACCTCTGGAAATTTATCTTAACTTTTCTGAATCTCACTTTATGTACTATAAACTGAAAATAATCTTACAATAGGGTGACAAGGGAATACCTAGAGATACCAAGTGATAAGCCCTTGGATATGTAAATATTATCTTATTTTTTAAAAAATGACTTTACATATGAAATTAAATTCAGGATTTTGATATGTGAAGAATCTACTGGATAGTAGTTTTTTTAAGAGAGGCTTAACTATCTCAATTTTGTTAGATATCTTAAGACAGAAACAGAGGAATGCTTCACAAAAATGCAGAAGATAAAATATACAGAACATGATGCCAGTGGAGATGGAGACAGGAAATCAGTGTTGTGTTTGATAATGGGGAATTTCTAGCCTATTTTTAAATTGACCATTATGATGGCTAAGCTCCATTGTTAACTTGACTGGATTTAGAGTCACTATGGAAACACACCTCTGTATCTGTCTTTGGTGGCATTTTCAGAAGCCAAGGGATAAAAGCTCAGAACAAAACATGTTTCTCTGTTGTTGTTGTTGTTACCTTGTTGGTGGTGTTTTTCTCTTTCCTGAAACAGGGCCTCACAGCCCAGACTGGCCTGGAAATCATGGTTTACCTTATGATGGTCTTCAATTCACAGCCCTCCTACCTCAACGTCTCAATTTACAAGGCATGCACTGCAATGTCTGGCCCTCCATTCATAGTCTTTAAATTGGCAAGTACAAAGATTTTAATGAATGAATGTTTCTGTGCTTAAAGGTAACAATGCTATCCTCAGAACAATCTAAAGTTCTCAGGGAGAGAAACAACAAGAGAGTTTTACATTCTTGACCGTAATGTTTGAGACATGTGACACAATCAGAGTGAATTGCGATCTGTAAGAACCAAGTACCAAAAAGTTGAAGTTTGAGACCCTTTAATTATACAAATGGGCCTACCTAACTAAGGTCTGGGTCGCAGAGTGCAGCCAGGGATCACTGAAAAGATGGCAGTCCAAATATAGTTTATCCAAGTAAAGTCTAAAACTTGACGTGGCTTGTGTATACATCTACAATGGGGAACGGAGCACTCACTACCCACTGGTTCAGAGAGCCAAAGTAAGGTGATCAATGGGAAGAGTGGAATAAAATGTGAACTTTTCAGGAGAAAAATTAAAAATGAAAAAGGTAAGTATTAGGAGTAGACTATCTCTTCGGCCTTAAACTGTAACAATGGAAGCAACGCTTACCATGGAAGTGCCACAGAAAAATCCGTTAAGTGTGAAATTTTATTTTTAATAAATATTTACCCCTAAAGCTCGGGCTAGTTATTTCCTGCTTGGAAGATTAAATCTTAGGAACCGCCAATTAATAGGTTTCAGGATAAGAGCCACACCAGAAAGACGAGAGAGGAATTTATGAGTAAAGTGGGATACTTTATTTAGCTCTGCCCAATGTTATAGACAAACAGCACAGTAACAGAGGGCAGAGTTCTACCTGTCCTTCATCTTATATATTCAAATAGCGTGTAAGCATTTAGGATTTAGCACAGAATTTCAGTCATAATTTACCCAGAAAACACAATAGCCAAACACTCCTTAAGTTACTCTTCAACCACAGCAATTTATATCAGTCATTTCTTTCCAACTATGGCACTATACTGGCACATGTGCTTTTGAATCCCCATTTGTCACCTACTCCTTAGGTGACTGTGGGCAAGTGGCTAAAGCTTTGCTCAGTTGCAAAAGTAAAAAAATCATAATAATAATTTCCAAATCAAGTTGATAAGAAATAAATAGCATGTTCGAACACGTGTGTATTGCATATACATGTTTATGTGGATATCTGCACATATGCACATGCATGTAGAAGCTAGAAGTGGGTGTCAGATATTTTTCTCAATCGCTCCCCACCTTACTTTTTGAGGCAGGGTTCCTCACTGATCTAAGCTTCACTGACTAGCAGAATTGGCTGGCCAATGAACTCCGGGAATTTGCCTGCCTCTCTCTCTGTCACCGACCCCTTAGAAATGAGATTCCTTAGAAATGGATGTATGCTGACACACCCTGCTTTTTGTATGGGTCCTGTGAACCCAGACTCAGTCCTCATGCTTGGATAGCAGGTATTTTATTAACTGAGCCCTCCTCAGTCCACTTATGAACACACTTGTTAAAACGTAATCTAATATTGTCAATAATATTTTATATCAGTTGAGTAATACTGATTGTAGCAATAGGTAAATCTTCAGATTCAGTGACTTAGTATACTGGAAGCTTCTTTTGTGTTATCCAATACATGCTTTCACTGTTATGTGGTGGGTTTGCTTTCTCATAATTGAAAAACAAAATTTGTTTCTATTTTATAGCTCAATCATCTCTAAATCTGAGGACTTCCTTGCTCTAAATCTATCAGAAAGGGCAATAGAGTACTGTAACTGTAAAGGTCCATTTTGATGGAGAAAGGCATAGTGTTTATAGATATTCCCTTAGGTCAAATTAGTTACATATTGTACTTAGATGTGGAGTCAAATTAGTTACATACTGCACACAAGATGTGGAGAGGCTTGTTGTACCTCTTCGTGGACTACCTTCCTCCTATTGGTAACTGGGCAGTATGGAAGAAGAAAAACATATTTTAGGTAGACAGCTCACAATCCACGCTTCAGTCAACTCTTGATTTTTAAAGTATCTTTCTATACATCCACTCCTGCTTAGACTATGTGATCCAGTCATAGGACCTGACTCAAACTGTAGCAATTCTGAACAATACGTTCTTTTCTCCACTGGACTCATTATGTGGCTATTTATAATTGATTCATCCATGAACCAAAAGGCAAATGCCTTTCTTCCACACCCTGATACCCAGCATGCAATGTTGCTACAGGGACAGGATCGTCACCATACAAACACCCCCTGAACAAAGAGAAGATTGTCCAGCACATGGCAGTCCCTGCTCCTTGTTGGACATGAAATTCTGCCAGGCAGGGTGTAGACCTTGGCAATGACAGAAGCTCTCTGATGAGACTTTGGCTTAGAATTTCATTGTCAAAATGATTCTTTCAAAGTTCCCACGTTTCTGACCTACTAGAGAATTCTGTGAGTCAATAAAGATACCCACCCAATTTTTCTTTGATCTTCATACAGAATAGAGCACATTGTTTAACGGAAGTTGAAATGAGGCTTTTCCAATCTTATTTCATCCAGTTGAGTTCTAGTGTGTTAAAATTTTTTCAACCCTGTCAGCCCTTAGGTTTTGAGGATTTAATCTTCTCCCTTTTGTTTAAGCTTTCAAAGTAGTGAATTCTTATCAGAATTCATCTCTTTTTGGTAGTAGCTCCTAAGATACTATAAGAAACAATAAGTAGAACCTACAATATTCTGCTTTCCAGAGTCACAGTCTTGAAAGCATATGGCCTAATTATCAACAGGAGCAGTTTTATAGAAAATACGCTGCTCTAAAACATTGTTGTTTATTTACCCTAATGTCTAATGTCTATTTTTATCATCATCCAATGTTAAAATTAATATTACATATTTTTGAAAATGTCAACTGTATTTTCTGTACTAATTTTTTTAGTTAACAGTAGTAGTACAATAAAAATAATTTTACATGTGGTATGTGTTTCCTACTCATAATATATCAATTTCTGGAAAATGCTAAAGTTGTATACTGGCTCTATTACCCATCATGGAATTTTTTGGTTCTGCAAGCAGGCAGGGAATGAGAGTATGGAGGCTTTGATTAGTTTCTTCAGACACAGGCCAAGTGTACCTCACATCATCACCTTGTATATTAAAGTGCAAAGAGAAAGTCACATGACCAAACTTGGACAAAGTCATTGGTGTGAAGTGTATATATGAATATATATAATATATACCTATATATATATAATTATATGTAGCTGAGTGGGCAGCTATCTCCAGCTATATTAATTTCAGTAACTTCTTGGTAAATTTCCTGTGGTGGACCAGCCACAACTTTTATGAACCAGGGTACTCTTGAGTCAGGAGAAGTGAGAAATATTAGCAAGAAAGAGATACCTAGACGATGAGAGGAAAGATGGAAACACAGGATAGCCTCGGGAGGGCCTGGATCCTTATCCACTGGCCCAGAACTTCATACCAAAGGGCTTTTTATGACAATGTCAAGGGGAGGAGCAAAGGACCTCCCCCTTGCTAGGTACAGCCAAGTGTAGACCCTTCCAAACACCTGGGATTCAGGCCCATGGTCCAATCATCCTCCTTATGCAGACCTGCTGGATAAAGCCACCAGGAAACCTAGATGGACTCCAACAGTTTCCCATGTCAGCATTCTCTCATTTAGACTCAATTCTTTTCAGAGCAACCACAGCCATTTCCTTTATTGCTTGCTACAGTTTGAAAGAGACACATATCTTCAGAAGTGGTACATATAGTATTTCCAGCACTTTTATGCATCTTGAAAATTTTTACTATTCAAATCTCTCCTGAACCCCTCCAATTTTGATCAGGTCTAAAGGTACAAGTCTGGCTGAGATCTTTTTCATCTCTACCATAAGTATCGCAGTGACCTTGATTTAGATGTGTCACTTTCATAATCTGTTTCTTACACAGCAAGATTCTTGAGTCTGTCACGATTGCATGACTTCAGCTCATTCACAGTAACTTCAAAGTCCTGTATATGCTCAATAAGGCTCTTGTGACACTCTTCTGGGAACTCTTTTGGGTCTTATCTCCTCCAGTTCTGCTCTTTGCCACTCTTCTCCAATTTCATGGGCCTCTTGCTTTTTAAATTTTTTTTCTGAGAATGCAAACTCAGGCACATTCTCATTACTGCTCCCACCTTTGATCTTAGCTCCCAGATAATTCCAGGGCTTTTTATTCATGTTTTGCAGAGACAGTAGAATGCCTTCGATGACTAATTCAGGCAAAGCACATTCACTGGGCATCACTGTTCTTCAACTCACCACCACGACTTATTTTCCTTTGCAGTATTCATGGCCAGTGCACATATCTTGTACTTGTTTATTGTCTATTTCCACTTACCATCAAGAATGCCAATTAAGAGAAGAAATTATGTCAGTTTTGTTCAGGGTCTAGACTACTACTGACCTCATGGTAGGTGCTCAATGAATTACCTAAATATACTGCTATACTAATAGTCTTGAGACTTACATATTCCTCTATTTATTAAAGCAAGTATTCTGAGTTATGCAGATTATGCATTAAACCCAGGGGTTTCATGAAATTCTTTTATTTTAAATTAATAAAAATTTGGCCCACTAGGCATTTTATTGGTCTTGATTTCGCTCTCCTATACAGGATATTTCTCACAATTGAGCTAAAACAGTGTGAAAGTAAGCCTGTCAATGCACATGTCTACTTCTAGTCATATCCAAAGATGAATTATTAATAATAATTCATGTTATTAGTTCTACAGTCTAAACTAAAAATTCGTCATTTTTTTTTTTTTCGGTTTTTCGAGACAGAGTTTCTCTGTGTAGCTTTGCACCTTTCCTGGAACTCACTTGGTAGCCCAGGCTGGCCTCGAACTCACAGAGATCCACCTGGCTCTGCCTCCCGAGTGCTGGGATTAAAGGCGTGCGCCACCACCGCCCGGCTAAAATCCATCATGTTTTAATGTTCATTATTTTCTTCTAAGTATCATGAAGCTTTTCCTTATTTAGTCATTTCAAAATTTACATTTTTAATTGAAAGATGTGAGTTTTGGTATCAGTTCTAGATATACTACATTTCAGCAATGCATTATGAACAAGGAAGCAAAACTGCCTTGGGGGTTCTCAGCTGCCCCCTTGAATACAGACAATGCTAATAGTTCCCAAAACATTTTCTCCATCTCACGAACTGGATTTTCCACGGTAAAACACAACACAAAAGTAGTCTGCCCCTAGAATACAAACTGCTTTCCCTAGAAGCCACATCAACTCAAGTGAATAAGGACATGAAAAGCACTATGCAAGGAATGCAATCCCTCATCAGATCTAGATGATAGATAGCCGTCCTCCAAAATATCATTTTAAAAGTTAAAAAAGCTAGGAAGTATTTTACCCCCAACAAAAATTAAACAATATGAGAAAATGGGATGAAAAATCCCTTTATATTTGTTTAAGTAATTTGATTACTTTGGAACTCATGTTGTGAAAAAAAACAGCTAATAAGCCAATTAAAGGTACAGCTGTTCTGGCCACACAGATTGGCTTGTTAACCAAATGCCTTGCTTCCTTCCATGCCCTCTGTGGAGAGCCTCTTTGTGTGCTGACCTACTAGGTCAGGGCTTCAATGTTCCTCCTATCTCCTTCAAAATATTTCATATTTGATTTAGTGAATATCAAATTGAAAACACTTCTGATTTTCTTCCCAGTTGTAATTTCCTCCCAATATTGTGTCTTGCCAACACATTTATCTGTCTAAAATTATCTTTCAGTGTGACTTCCTCAATGTTCATCTCATCTTGCTCATTTGCCAATTTCAAAATCTTGTGCAGTTCCCAAATCAGAGAGTGTAAGAAGCACAGCCTCATCAAAAGAATTTTTAATTAAGGTAGAAGATTTTCTTTCAATTCATTGACTTTGTATATATATATACACACACACATATATATGTATATATACACACACATATATATACATACATACATACACACACACACACATATATATACTTAATAAATTAGTTTTCCATACACAAGACTTTATATTTGGTATATACAAGGCATGTGAACTTAAGAGACATGTCGTCTCTCTTTACCTGAGTTTAGGAGAGACAAATTCTGGAAATCTAGAATTTATAAAACTCATGCAAGTAGGTTCTTAAAATAGTGCAGAAGAGTGGGGTCTGATGGCTCATGCCTGTAACCCCAGCATTCAAGAAGCTGAGGCAGGAGGATTGTTGTGCTTTCAAGGATTGCTTGGGATATGTGGTGAGCTCCAGGCCAGCTTGCATTATAAAGTAAAACATGAGTAACAAAATATCTAAAATTAATAAATGTGGGAAGATGCAGAGGAAATGACAGTTTCTTCCAGCTGAAATAACAATGGGGAGTATAAAAAAGATACAGACTTCTAGCCCAGGATTAAAGAAGGGCTAGGTTCTACAGGAGTGGGACACAAGAGCTGAACCAGAAAACAGATGAGAAAGTACCATTTTAAGTCCCCAGAGTAGAGAGGCTAATCCACAAGGGCTCAGGCGTTACTGATAATCTCCAGTGATGGAATAAAATGGATACAGAAGGGTGGAACAAATGGCAACCCAGATAAGCAAATTCTTATTTTCTGTTTACAAACTTCCAAAGAAGCTTGGAAAACAGCTGCCAATGCTCCTTACTTTAAAGACCTAAATCAGTCATGAGTATAAATATTTGGAAATAGCTGGAGAAACACATGCTTTTTTTTTTTTTTTAAATAAAGTTTCCACATTACTCAACTACAGCCAATGGAACTTGAGAGGGACATGTGCCAACTTACCATTCTGAATAAATGTGGGTAGGTTCTGGTTTTGCTTGTGTTTTATTACTGTTGCTTCTAGAGCTTCACTAGAGTCCATTTCTACATCATTTTATCTTGTCTACTTTTACGCTTGGAAGACCTTTATTGATATAACACATTGCCAAACCAAATAAACCATAATAGGAAGAAAGCCCATTTATTTCTCTAAAGTGATAAATAAATGTGTGTTGAGGTGCTAATACTAATAGTATTGAGTCTGTGAAAACTCCACACCTATATTTGAATTTTGATAAATAATTACGAAACAAAATAGTTTTTTTTGTTACTCTCACACACTGATGAAAGAGGGAATATTTTTGCAATTGGCCCAGTATTATAAAAATAA
This sequence comes from Peromyscus eremicus, assembly GCF_949786415.1. NCBI lineage: Eukaryota > Metazoa > Chordata > Mammalia > Rodentia > Cricetidae > Peromyscus > Peromyscus eremicus. The sequence goes on along the minus strand of NC_081424.1, from coordinate 26,949,542 downwards.
TTTTCTTTTTTTGCCAGAAGGAAACAGCCTATGTTTCTATCTTTCTACTCTATCCTCTTTTTCACCTTTATGAAAGATCACCAGGAAAAGTTGTTCACAAAATAAGGAGAAGAGAATGAGAAGGTTACTTTCACAGAAATGTCAGAATTCTTTGACCCCTGTCAGCCATTCATGCCAAAATTCACATGGTGATCTATCATCAAACATTATTTTAATGACCTACCAGTTGACAACTAGATTAGGTTTGCCTTCAGTTCTGTTGAAAACTAGGGAACCACCTGCCTGGAGAAAATGAAGGAGACCTAATCACATCAAGAAGCCTGGTGACCAATCACAGACATTACAGGGACAAACTGAAGGACATGTTCATTCATTTATATTCTAGCTGGAGAGAAGAGCCTCTCCTCTGTGTCACTCACACACAAAAAAAATAAAATCAGATCCAACAGCAGAGGTGACAGCAGGAGCAGGGCCAGATGCAAACATAAGCCATAGCAATGCTCATTTAAACACTCAAATTAATGCTGACTAATTAACATACTTAAGCTGTAGTTACCATTACAAGGAAGAGATAACCATTATATTAAAACGTGCACACTGAGGCTTTATGAAAGAAGTTGCACTAAGGGAAAAATTAATTTTATAGTATTTCCTATTGGGGGTATTTTTTTTACTCAGCCCATTTCTCTTCTAAGAATACCATTTATATTCTATAAATGATAACTGATTTTTAGTAGAAAAGGTGGACTGTGATGTACAAATGAGATTCCTTAGTAATCTCTACTCTTGCCTTCAGGAGAACCACAAGAAGTGCAACAGACAAAGGAAACCCTACGTCTCAACACTGAGCTGAGCCAAACTAACTCTAAGACGTACCAGTGTGCTCAGGTCTTGTTCTGAGGCTAACTCAAATTAGTTTCCTACCTCGTTACTGCTAGAATCCTCAAGGTATAAATAATACAAGGTAGTTTCTTTACCCTAGAACACCTTCTTAAGGTGTAATACACGGGCTCTTTAGAAAAGATACAACGAAGAGTTGTACAGAAAAACTTGAAAAAATAAAAGCAAAATACACAAAAGAGACAGGATTAGGGAAAGTGCCAGCATGAGCTGACTTTCCCTGTGCCTTTGTGTCAAATACAGCAGGTAAAGGGGGTCTCCTTCTTATCTTCCAAGTGATCCTAAATGTTCAACTTGGAATCATTTTTGTAGAAGAGTAGTAAAATTCATGAGACTCCTATAGATTCCCAAATAAATTTTAGTTTCTAATAGTAAAAAAAGGAAAAATGAAAAAAAAACCTCACTATCAATTGATGATAACCAATAGGTGCTTGTAAAAATCAGTGTTTGAGGACTAAAGACTAAAAACATAACACATGATTGATAGCTAAAGGGAGTAGTATGTCTATATATATACATACAGACATATATATATATATATATATATATATATATATATATATATATATATCTTGCACTTTGCTATAATAGCTTAATTTCTCAAAGGTAATTTTAAAAAATAGGTAATTAATTTTTTAAAATTGCCCTTTAATCCCTTACCATAACTAGTACATACCAGGCAGACACGCACATACATACACACACACACAAATTCAAACATACACACTTCTCTTGATCTTTGAAATAGTGAAAAGAGGAAAAGAAGATGTGTTTGGATTTGGGTAGATGGTAGATTCAACTGCATCTACCATAACCATGTAGAGTTCTGTATCAGTCTACTAGTCTTTTGAGGAGGATTGAATTGGGGTACTTACTAATTGATGCCCTTGTATTAGAAAGTCTCAGAATTGTTAACGGGGGTTCTACATGAGAAAGACGCTGAATTAATTAAAAAAAAATTTAGAGAGTGCTGAGGAGGGTACTATGTAATGCACTTCTAGAGGATTTTCTCCTCAGTTCATCAGTCCTTAGCAGAGACCATTCTGATCAATCCAGCTGTTATTCATCTTCCTTGTGTAAAACTGAGAAAAATAAAATTGCCTAAAGTTAATTTTAGATTAAATTCTAGTTGTTGGAGAATAAACTTTCAATAGTCTTAGAGTTATCAGAGAAATGTAAAAAAAAAGTGAATGACTAGTTATAAAAAAATGTTAGAGCTACTAGAATAAAAATACAGAGCACATGGTGAATTGGACAAGAACAGGAGTTGCGTATGTATGACTAAACTTCAAGTCTGCTGTCACATAACCTCCAAGACATGACCCAATTTTATTTTCAAACTCACAGCTTTGTTTTTCTTTAGAGATATATACCCCATAAAATGAAGTTATAATTTGTCTTTTTTCTCTTTTTTTAAATTAAGAAATTTTTTTCATTCATTTTCCACACCAATCAAAGATTCCCCCCTCTTCCCTCCTCCTGCCCCCCACCTTCCCCCCCAGCCCACCCCCCACTCACCCCACAAGAAGGCAAGGCCTCCCAGGGAGAGGCACATCCAGTAGAGGCAAGTCCAAGCCCTTCCCCCTGCCTCAAGGCTGCATGAGGTGTCCCATCATAGGTAGTGGGCTCCACAAAGCCTGCTCATGCACCAGAGATGGATTCTGATCCTACTGCCAGAGGGCCTCCCAAGCAGATCAAATTACACAACTGTCTCACCATGCAAAGGGCCTAGTCCAGTCCCATGTAGGCTCCACAGCCATTGATCTTGGTTTGGTCATCCCTGCATGTTTCCCCATCATGATCCTGATGAACTTGCTCATAGAATCCCTCCTCTCTCTCTCCTACTAGATTTCTGGAGCTCTGCCTGGTTTTTGGCTGTGAATTTCTGCATCTGCTTCCATCAGTCATTGGAGAATCACTGGGGCAAGCCAGTTCAGTTCAGGCACCCCCTCCACTATTTCTAGTAGTCCAAGCTGGGGTCATCCTTGGGGATTCCTGGCAACTTCCTTAACACCAGCTTTCTTTCTCTCCCCATGATATCTCCCTCCATCATGGTATCTCTCTTATTGCTTTCCCACTTCATCCCTGTTCCACTTCAACCTTCCCATTCCCTTTTGTTCTTATGTCCCATCTCCTACCCTCAATTGCCCACCCCTCACTCCCAGTTTACTCATAGAGATCTCATCTATTTTCCCTTCCCAGGGCAATCCAAGTATCCCTCTTTGGATCTTCTTTGTCAGCTAGCTTCTCTGGAGTTGTGGGTTGTTGTCTGGTTATCCTTTGCTTTACATCTAGTATCCACTTATCAGTGGGTACATACTATGTTTGTCCTTATGGGTCTGGGTTACCTCACTCAGGATGGTATTTTCTAGTTCCATCCATTTGCCTGCAAATTTCATGATGTCATTGTTTTTCTCTGCTGAGTAATACTCCATTGTGCATATGTGCCACATTTTCTTAATCCATTCTTCAGCTGAGGGGCATCCAGGTTATTTCCAGGTTCTGGCTATTACAAATAATGCTGCTATGAGTATAGTTCAGCATGTGTCTCTGTGGTACGATTGAGCATTCCTTAGGTATATGCCCAAAAGTGGTATAACTGGGTCTTGAGGAAGATTGATTACCAATTTTCTAAGAAACCACCACACTGATTTCCAAAGTGCCTATATAAGTTTGCACTCTCACAAACAGTAGAAGAGTGTTCCCCTTGCTCTACATCCTCTCCATCATATGCTGTCTGCAGTGCTTTTGATCTTAACCATTCTAACAGGTGTAAGATGGCATCTTAGGATCATTTTGATTTACATCTCCCTGATGACTAAGGATGTTGAGCAATTCCTTAAATGTCTTTCAGCCATTTGAAATTCTTCCTTTGAGAATTCTCTGTTTAGCTCTATAGCCCCTTTTTTAATTGGATTGTTCATTATTTTGATATCTGGTTTCTTGTGTTTATATGTTTTGGAGATAAGCCCTCTGTCAGATGTGGGGTTGGTGAAAATTTTTTCCCTTTCTGTAGGCTGTCATTTTGTCTTATTTACTGTGTACTTTGACTTACAGAAGCTTCTTAGTTTTAAGAGGTCCCATTTATTAATTTTTGTTCTCAGTGTCTCTGCTACTGGTGTTTAGGAAGTGGTCTCCTGTGCCAGTGCATTCAAGACTACTTCCTACTTTCTCTTCTATCAGATTCAGTGTAACTGGTTTTATATTGAGGTCTTTGATACACTTGGACTTGAGTTTTGTGCATGGTGATAGACATGGATCTATTTGCAATCTTCTATATATTGAGGTTCAGTTATTTGTTGAAGATGCTTTCTTTTTTCCATTATACAATTTTGGCTTCTTTGTCAAAAATCAGCTGTTCACAGGTGTGTGGGTTCATGTCAGGGTTTTCAATTCAATTCCATTGATCCACATGTGGGTTTTTATGCCAATACCAAGCTGTTTTTATTACTTATAGCTCTGTAGTAGAGCTTGAGGTCAGGGATGGTGATGCCTCCAGAGGTGGCTTTGTTGTATAGGATTCTTTTAGCTATCCTGGATTTTCTGTTTGTCATCTTAAAAGAGTTAATACCAATACTCTTTGAATTGTTCCACACAATAGAATCAGAAGGAACTTCACCAAACTCCTTTTATAAGAATACAGTTACTCTGATTTCCAAGCCACACAAAGATGCAACAATGAAAGAGAATTACAGACCAATCTCCCTCATGAACATTGATGCAAAAATACTCAATAAAATATTGGCAAACCGATTCCAAGGACACATCAAAAAAAAATGTCCACCATGATCAAGTAGGCTTCATCCCAGAGATACAAGGATGGCTCAACATAAGAAAATTTATCAATGTAATACACCATATAAACAAACTGAAAGAAAAAAACCACATGATTATTTCATTAGATGCTGAAAAGTCCTTTGAAAAAAAACCAACACCCCTTCATGATAAAGGTCTTGGAGAGATCAGGAATACAGGGAACTTACCTAAAGGCAATTTACAGCGAGCCAAAAGCCAACATCAAATTAAATGGAGAGAAACTCAAAGCCATTCCACTAAAATCAGGAACAAGGCAAGGCTGTTTGCTCTCCCCATATTTATTCAATATAGTACTTGAAGTTCTAGCTAGAGCAATAAGACAACAAAAGGAGATTAAAGGAATACAAATTGGAAAGGGGGAAGTCAAACTTTCACTATTTTCAGATGATATGATAGTATAAATAAATGACCCCAAAAATTCTACCAGGGAACTCCTACAGCTGAGAAACACCTTCAGTAATATGACAGGATACAAGATTAACTAAAAGAAAAAATCAGTAGCCCTCCTATATACAAATGATAAATGGACTGAGAAAGAAATCAGAGAAACATCACCCTTTACAATAGACACAAATAATATAAAATACTTTGGGGTAACTCTAACTAAGCAAGTGAAAGATCTAAATGACAAGAACTTTAAGTCCCTGTAGAAATAAATTGAAGAAGATATCAGAAAATGGAAAGATCTCCCATGCTCATGGATAGGTAGGATTAATACAGTAAAAATGGCAATCTTACAAAGCAATCTACAGATTCAATGCAACCCCTATCAAAATTCCAACACAATTCTTCACAGACCTGGAAAGAACAATACTCAACTTCATTTGGAAAAACTTTTCTTACAATATGGAAAATATGCATATAACACTTTAGAAGAGAACCTGAGTGCCTCACAATGGTTGCTCTATTGTGAAGTCTTGGAAAAAGATATAGGTTTAATTAATCAAAGCGACCCTGTGTGTTGACTAGTTCCACCATTTTTATAAGTTGCTGGGCTTTTCTTTAATAATGTCCTCAGAAAGTAAGAAAAAGAAAATGTTTCAATCTCTGTGAGTACACACTCATCCTGTCTGCATGTTTTGGTGAGTGGGCACTCTCGGCACACTCAAGCTTGGTGCCCTTCCAAGTACTCTTTAAATCCCATATTGATGGATGTAAAGACAGGCTCTGGAAGCAGAAAGAAAAGTGTGGTGGTCAAATTGCGTGCACAGTTTTCAAGGTAATAGTGAAAGTCTGAAGCTAATCAACATGAAATAACTCAATGTCTCAGAATTCTTGTCTATAGTAAGGTCTTGTTACCTCATTTTCTTATTCATAGTTTCACTAGTCACAAGATTTTAGTAGAAAGAAAAGAAAAAAAAACAACTTTAATCATTTTTTACCACGGAGTTCTGTACCCACTATAGAGTTATCATCCATGTCTTCAATGACCCAAGTCATGTGAATGAAAAACATGCACTAATTGAATCATTAAATGTTTATGTGAAGAACTTTCTGGCTAATAGCACATGCTTTCTGTGTAACTTCAGAGTACCACCAAACCAAAGAGGTGTCCCAGCAGATGATGCTTTCTTAAAAGGGAAAAGAATACTTTAGTGACAGCACATAATGCAACCACCATGCACAACATGCAGAGAAGTCTGATGTCTTCAAATCCCTTTGAGTAATATTCCCTGTCAATGAAGTAATTGTTCTCCAATGATCCTAAATTCCAAGACTTCTTGTGATTTCTATACTCCTCTTGACTTAACATGAGAAATGTGTTTGTATCTGTAGCATGTAATTCCACAGAAATTCTGAGAATTTGAATAATGGAAATCTTTTCCTTGAAATTTTACCTAATCACAGCAATGTTGAGCTCTCATATATAAAGAATAAAATACAAATACATACATACATGCATAGAAAGGGTAAAACAAATAGAAATATCTATCATTTAGTTGGCTCATGGTTTACAGTAATAAACCTTAAGAGCATCACATTTTTCTGTGGTAGTTGTCAAAGTGAATTTGGGTAGCACGTGGTTCTATTCACTGTGAAAATTTTAGGTCTGGGATAGAACTGACAGATGAAAAAATGGTGGCTGTAATGCAGAAGTGAGTTAAGATTCTATTCCATATTCAGGTCAGCTATGACACAAGACTTGGTTGGCACTACAGAGTTTTGACACACATTGCTTTTGTACTAGAAGAACTGCCACTCACCAATCATTAGACCTTGTCAGCTCTACTCTGGGGCCTCTTTGAGATCAATTTCCTGAGCTGTAAGTAGCTGACTTAGAGATATGGGAATCATTTGTTATTACAAAGCAAAACTATTTATCTTCAGTGAAAACTGGCAAGTTAGTAGAGCCTTGTGTTTTACTTCCACCTCTGACACTCACACTCCACTTTTTATCTCAGTATTTAAGCACTTGTGAAAATACATCACTGACACACCCCTGGTGTGAGGCAAATAGGAGAGTCATTTGGCGGCCCTGTGAAGAGGGGTTACAGGAAAACTGGACAGTTTTTCCTTATATTTATCTTTCTCCCAAGGACTCTTAAATATTTTCTGTCTTGTCTGTTGCCATAATAGTAGTCGCAATAAAGAACAAAGATTATTTTTATTGAGTGTTTTGTAGGCAGACATGTTAAATAACTCTACTCAAACCAGAGATATTACAGCACATTCAGCATTTTCCTGCTTTTGATTCTAAGTAAACTCAGTTTAAATATAAGCTAATTTGCAATAGAGAGGGACAGGGAGAGATGGGCTAGAAACTGTGAATTGTAGATAGACTGTGTAGACTAAAGGTCACTTGACTTACCTAGACAAGGTATAACTGCCCTCCAAATTTACATAAAGAAGATGTGTAAATAAGTCCAGAGGTACAAGGGATGTTTTCTGAGTTAAACATCACATAATTTGGAGAACAGAGAGCAAAGGAAAGTCAATTAGAGGAAAAAGAGGAAACTATCCGAGAGGTACTATAGCCATGGGCACTTTTACTGAAAGGAACAATGCAAACACACACATCATCTAAGAGAACAGAGCAAAAGAAGACATCTTGTTGAGCGGGGAAGAAGCAGGTTTACAGACATCACTTTTTAATGGTTCATTTCCTACATGTGCAGGATTCAGCTAAGGGACACTCAGAACCTGTGAATAGGTTAGGGCTAACGTATTTAGAATCTGAATCACTAGACTAAGAATATATTGTCCTTAATCAGTAGGAATGCATATCCATCTACCCATTAAGATCCTGAATAGAATTGTTATTAAGATGTGAGATTTATTCATTCTCTGTCATCTGTCTGTCTGTCTGTCTTTGTCTATGTCTCTCTCCATACATCTTCTGCTGTTCCTGTCCATCACAGCTTTTGGTCTTCAGACCTTCAGGTTCACACATTATTAAATACTTGGCTTTCATCATTATCTAGTTTACAAATGGCCTATTGACTTCCACAATGTATTAGCCAATTCTTATAATAAGTTCTTACAATAATTCTTCTCTTATCATCCATATGTCTATCTATCGGCTCTCTATCATCATATATCTCCTATTGGTCCTGCTTCTCTGGAGAACCCTGACTAACATAACTTTGTGTTTTATTGAAGAACCCTTTCTCCAATTATTGCACTTGCTCTCTAACTTCCCATTTCTGTCTTTTGCTTGGCCAAATATTACACAAGAATACTAAATCTTATATCTGACTTGCTGAGTTACAGGTATAATTCTGGCCAAACATCCACCATATTTAGCATATGTAAACCCATCCACTTATAGGTCAACTTGGGGGAATGATATTAAAGACAAGATCCCAGAGTCTCACTGAATAACTAAAAGTAGGCTGAGAGTTGAATAGTTGAAGCAGAAAAGTTTTCATGAATATCTTTATAAAATATCCTATCATCAGGTGAGGAATATGTACTTCCATGATGCTAAGTTAGTAATATATAGTGAGAAAGTTCTCACTTAATTAACAATGATAATCACACTTGATTAATATTAATAGCCCACTAAAGAACCTGCTATGGTGTGGAAAGTTAAATAGTTTCATTTTTATATTAAGATTACCACTGTAGTTAAATAACTAAAAGAGAGGTGCTCCCAAGTTCATGGTGTACATAGCCCTATTTAACTGTTACAAAGTTCAGGAAAAGTACAGGAGGCAAGCTGTTTACTGCTTACATCAAATAGAGCACATGCCATAACCTCCCCCGCTGATGTCAAAGTCTCAGAGAAAAGGAAATAAAGCAGATATTTCTAATACTAATTAGTTTGGGCTATGTAAACATTTAACACTCACTTGCTATTTAAATATAGAAAGATTCAAATCTATGGTCCTTATTAAAGTGGAAGGGCCTTGGCCAAGTATCAATGTGCTTTGTCTATACAAACTTCCTGAATTCCGGTTTACACACCATTCTCAGAGAGGAACCAGATTGCTTATTCTATACAAAGAAAAGTGGGATGACAGTATCACTAATTTCCAGCTCCTCCCATGTGGAAGATCTCCAGGAATTTCAAATAATGACACCCTAAAAGCGGAGGGACCCTCCACATGGTGTAAAATAAGTTTAGTGTGCAATGAAACCTGGCAACAAAACATTGCTTAGAATGGTCAATATAAAATCAGACTGTGGATCCCTGAGTTAATCAGAGGACAAAGAGAGTTTCCAGAGCAAGGAAAAGCAGCCTTATACCTTCCATACACTGTTCTAACAACATTTTGATAACTCCACTTTTATTTATAAACTGTTGATACAGTTTCATGTTTCCCTCAGGCCTAAATAGCTCTTAAGATGCTTGTTGGACCTTGTGTATGCTAATTTCCACCAGTGTCTTATCTCTTTGAGCCCATGTCTTTACAACTTGATCCCTCAATCTATGAACTCTGAGAAGCCCTTGTCTATTAGTTTCTAGGTCCAGCAAGAAAAGCTGGTGTGAATAAGTGTCTCTGTGTTTCCTACATGTCTGGCAAGAACTTAGGAGGGGAAAAAAAAACATGAAGAGGCTGATTAGAGTCTCTTTGAACCTCAGTAGGATCAGGACTCTGGTTCTGATGATGTCACTTACACATCAGTGTCTATCTGTCTTGTTATCATTATTCTACAGAGACTGCTTCAGTTAAGACATCAGAAAGTCCTTTACGGCACACAGGGTGCACAGGCTATCAACAGCCAGTTTCTTTATTTGTCCTCCTGACCCTTGGTTCTCTCCTCTCCGTTTCCCCCCCTGCTCTGTTTTATTAACACAGACTTGCACTCCCTGTGTAGCTCAGTTTTAATCATGCTAGCACACTCTGCTGTACACTGGTGACATCACAACGTGGTGTGCTGCCCCTGACACTGCTGTCTCTCCAGCTGACTAACTCGGAGTTTGTGCCCACCCTTCCCTTCGTCTCGGCAGCAAATCAGCAGCCCTTTTTGCCCACAAAATGATTGTGTACTATAAGTATTTCCAACATTATTTTTTTAACAGCTTTCCAATGTGATTCTCTAGCACTGAAAGGTAGCCTGGAGTTACTGTGAAGTTACCTGATACATTCTGTCTTCTGAAACATGATATATTACCAGCCAACTTATTTCCCATTTCCATTAACACTCTATTCACCTCATTTTTCTCTACCTCACAAAACCCACTGAAGCATTTGTTGCTTAGAAGACTATCATAGCTGCTGGTTTGGGTGCTTTAATTTAAAATGATCTAATCATAATAGAAGAAAGTATCATTGGAAAATTTCAATGCATAAAAAGTAATGACTCTCAGGTTTTACCTACTAGACTATGAGAAGAAAGGTAGCCTCATCTGTTAACAAGATTTTTGGCAATAATGAATGTCTCATTAAGAATGCCTACTGAATTTTGTACATATAATATGAGTATATATCAAAAAATGACTAAATTGAGTAATGAAATTCTTTTATTTGAAATTATGATAAGTAATTAGCAAATATCTCTAAAATAAAGTCCTTCAGAAGTATGAAGCTGTGGAAGTCTTCCTTTACATTTCTGTGCATGGTGGAGAGGAACACACACACACACACACACACACACACACACACACACACACACACAAAGAAAGGTGCATGAGAGATCACAAGCCAATATGAAATGTTTGGCTTCCCGTGAAGCACCCTTCCTAGATCTGACCTTAGCAAAGACTTACTAAAGTAAGAATCAACTAGATTTTGTTTAAAGATCTTGTAATAGAGCAGAGTGTGATGTAAATCCCTCCAACACAAAGTAACCATATGCGGAACCACCGTGTATCTGTGTTTTATAACTGAATGCTTTTCAATAGTGAACTGGGAAATGCAGACCTCAAACCCAGTAGACAGAAAACATTAAAATCACTGATCCATACTTATCACCTTGAAAGCCACCAGCGGGCAGTGGCGTTACAGAGAGTGCTAGGAAGAACTTCTGTTGTGGATGTGTCTGTGCCAGCCAGCATCAGTTTCAGCCGAAGAAGGTGGTCTTCCACTCCCTCCTTCTGGAGCATCATAGATCATCTGGGGATCTCTCTGGACTTCAGCACAACAACATCACTTCTGTTTTCTCCCTTTCTCTATAACACAATGTGCAGCCTTAAAGAATCTCATCTGAGTTCAAAGTACTAATAACAAGTTTAACAATGCTTTCACTTACCAGTATGACCTCAAAATTAATGTTGATATTCATGGAATTAAGGATGCTAAAACAAACAAAAAATCCTAATTTCATGTTACTTATAACCAGAAGAGACAATAGGAATGATGGTAATATTCAACCTAATCAGAACTATTTAAATATATGTATATATCTACACATGTATATTTGTGTGTGTGTGTTTAACATGATCTCTCATGTCATTAATTGTCAAATAACAAAATTAATTTTAAAAATTTAACTAACTCCTCTCTGCAGTCTGAATGAGCCCTCTAAAGCAGTCTATTAGATAATAAACTAAGAAGAGAATGAATCATTTTTTGTTTGTTCCCAGGTGCTGAAATTAAATAGCTATCTTTCTTTCAATTCTGTGAACACATAGCTTTTAATTAAAATATTTAAATTAAGCAATTGAAATGACTTGAGTTAAACCTGGGAATATTTCCTGCTTGAAGCGATCAGAATATAGCCTATTGTCCACAAAATAATTATAAACTTAAATCATAGGATTTACTCTTGACCTATAAACCTGAACTCAAATGTAGATAATCCTCAAAGAATAACAATTCGGGTCCAATATCCCAAGAAGAATGCCACCTACTGACACAGGAGAGGAGGAGATGACAAAGTTTAATGGCAGTTAGATATATCTGAAAACAGCAATCTTTCTTTACATGTACAAAATACATTTTGATAAGAATGTTGGCCCCCGGGCAAACTGAACCATGGAAAATCCGCTCCCTGTGAGCTCCTGTCAGAGGCCAGTGATGGAAGGATCCTTGTAAATTCTTAATCTGTCTTTTTTTTCAGGGCAGGACAATATAGCTCTGCTGAAAGGAAGGTCGAGTGGCTGAACCCCCACAGTAGGCAGCCCAGAAAGCAATCAAGCCGAGCTGGCAGGGAGTAGACTCCAACTGAAATGTGCGCTGAGGTCTTTTCTCTCCCTCTGCAGGTACCACGGAGAAGGGAGGGATTCCTAGGACTTGTGGCTTAATTTCTCTGGCTACCACACTAATCGCACGCATCCCACAATGACTGTCTTTCTTTCTTCTTCCAGACTATCATTCTTCTGTCTTTGAGCTCTGTCCCACAGGCAGACTGTCTACACAAAGGCTGGGCTAGTCACCCAGCCACCTGAGAACTCCTTGCCTTCACCAGACTCCCCCACACTTACTTTTCTTTATTTCCCCTCCCATCCTCACCACTAAAGAATATTTAATTCGCATTCTTTCCCATCTAAAGCAGAGTTAAGGGAATTGCTTCATTAAATGAGGTGCCTGTGTAGAAAGGCCTAGGAAATCTGTGAACCTAATCTGAATCTCTACACAAATAACCACAGACATCACAGATAAAGCCAGAACACCGTAGAGGAATGCCCAAGGAGGCCTCCTGTGGTACCAGAATGGCAGGCTCTACTTTTAATATTTCACAGGTGTATCACATGGAACTCTCTCTGGTCTGGGAACTTGATGGTTTTCTGCATCAGTTTTTGTCTATTCCATTTCCATGACTGAGGGAGGTTCTTAAGAAATCTCTAGTTTAACGAGTCAAGAAGTGGTAAAAATGTGGCTATCACTACAAAATTTCACAGAAACAGGGGATTTGTGCCTTGCCTTCCAACCTTGATTACCTTTCCACTGTGCCATGAACATTCTTCTGTCTTTATCGCTCCATGAAGGGGCTGACAAAAGAATATTCAAAGGGCCCTGCTTGGAAAGTCACAGACGTCTTTTGCTGTGTCTTCTAGGACCCTAGGGTAGGTGTGCTAACCACTTTAATACAAGATTGATTGGTTTCCAGTCCTGAGCATCTGGAGGCATTGTGGAGGCAGTTTATGGTCGCCCTGGAGGTGCAAAGCACCTCCAACCGTGCAGAGATGACCCCATCGGTAAAGTGTTAATTGGCTCTGAAGGGAGCCTCATCTGGTCAATCCAGATGGAGACACAGATTTATCTCCCTAGATTGAAAATACCTCAAAAATGCCAAGCCACCTTCTGAGAAGAATGGGCTTGATGCTAGGCAGTAACAGATTGTCAATATAGCACAAGGTTAAAGAGCAATCAAATAGCTTGTACTTCCCCCCTTTACAATAATGAACAAAGCTAGGCTGTTCTCAGAGCACAAAAGCAATTTTACTTCTGTTTTGCTTGATTTTGAAAAATATTTTCCATGTCCATTTCAATCCACTCTTGGGCTGTGACCAAAATACTAAACTATTTGCAGTTCATTCAACAATTGCAAATAAATCAGAAAGAACAGTGGTGCATTCAGTTAACATTAGAACTTCCATGTTTTAAGTTAGGGACCTCCTTTTTTAGAATATGGATGTGTGCCTCAGGAGAAGCCGGCAAAGCACATGAACCGGTTTCTTCTAAAATCATGCCAAAGAATCAATGACTGGTGTGGCTCAATTCTACACGTGCTAATTTCTCATTCAACACCCAGATGCTCAGGTGTAGAGAATTATATCATGATGTTTGCCATATCATGAAATAATCAGCGAAGTGTGATGTGTGGGTCTTGTTCATATACATAGACGTTGCAGCCCTGGGATTTAAATAAGCAGGAAGTATGCAACCCTTTTGGAAATGTGAAAAGACATCTTCCGCTGAGAGCAGGTTGTTCATTGTGTCATAAGTTTAGTCATCACAATTTGAACTATTATTTCTTGTATTCCAGGCCCTGTACTTGGAATGTTCTGCACATGGTCGCAATCTCCACCTTCACAGCTACGCTGTGCAGTAGCTATCATTAATTATATGTAGTAGCTACCTAAGTTTCTTTATGAGGTGATGACAAAATAAAATGTTTTTTAATGTTAGCATTTTAAAATAATCGTTCTGAATTACAGAATAACAATTGCTTATGAAAGAGTTTTAAGTATCTGCTATTACATTTTTGTTCCTTTATTCTTAATTTATTTTTAAGTGAATCTGTAATATACAAATACACATATGAATATTGTACTGCATGATGTTTTCAACAGTGTATATTGTGTTATGTTTGTGTATGTACGTATATATATTTAAGCATTTATCATTTTCCTGGAAAAAAAAACATCCTTTCTGCTATCTCTCTGGACTGTTATGTATAGTCACTGTATTGTGAAATAACACACCAGAATGTCTTTCTTCTAGCTGACTTCATTTTAACACCAAACTGAACATGTGGGAAAGAAGCCACAGTGTAATCTTTACTTAGGTGACTTGTGAACAATGCTCACAATAGTGTAAGCTACGTTCAGTTCTTGGAGACAGATGGGATCAGCTAAAACAAAGAGAATAAGACAAGGGGGGAACACAAAACCTCCCCTATCCCCTTGACCCCTGTGATGCTCTCTGTGCTCTAGCATGGATTTCCTCACTGAAAGGGTCAGCACAATCATGGCTGTTACTGCTGCTTCGATATGCTTACGGCAACCGAGCAGGGACATTTTTCCCACCTTTTGGCTAGCCCATTGAATAAAAATGGCTTGGGGAAAGCTCTTGCTTGAAAAAAAAGATAACAGGAACACTTGGTTTCCAGGTAAGGCACACATTCTTCTTCTTTTGGGGGAAAAATTAAACATGCTTGTTTGGTGTTTATTTCCTTATTAACAGTTTCAAAAGCTACCTAATAATTGGGAAATCAGACCTTTGCAGGTTGCATTTGTGACAATCTTGTTTCCCTTTAATGTAAATACATATTTGACATCTAATCACATGTTCTATATAATATGATACCTGCTTTGAATTTTCCATATGAATCATGGAATCTTCCTAAATTAAACTGGTAAGAAAGTATATAATACCCATATGTAATAGGTGATGACTTTTGTAGAGAGTTTCTATTTTTTTTTGCTTCTAAATTGAAATATTTTTTATTATTGAAAATAGATTCTTCTCTCATACAACACATCCCGACCATTTTCCCCTCCCTCCACCCCAGCTCTCCACTACCTTCCTCTTCCCCAGATCCACTCCCCCTCCACTTTTTTTTCCACCCTGCTTTTTTTTTTATTTTGCAGTACAATTCAGTTCTACATATCAACCACAGATTCCCTTGTTCTCTCCCCTCCGCCCCCCCTCACTTTCCCCCCAGCTCACCCCCCATTCCCACCTCCTCCAGGGTAAAGCCTCCCCCGCAGACTGAGATCAACCTGGTAGACTCAGTCCAGGCAGGTCCAGTCCCCTCCTCCCAGGCCGAGCCAAGCGATCCTGCATAGGCCCCAGGTTTCAAACAGCCAACTCATGCAATGAGCACAGGAACCAGTCCCACTGCTTGAGTGCCTCCCAAACAGATCAAGCCAATCAACTGTCTCACCCATTCAGAGGGCCTGATCCAGTTGGTGACCCCTCAGCCATTGGTTCATATTTCATATGTTTCCATTCGTTTGGCTATTTGTCCTTGTGTTTAATCCAACCTTGGTCTCAACAATTCTCGCTTATATAAACCCTCCTCAGTCTCGCTAATTGGACTCCCAGAGCTCCACCCAGGGCCTAGCCATGGATCTCTGCATCCAGATACCTCAGTAGTTGGATAGCACGACAATTAGGGTGTTTGGCCATCCCATCACCGGAGTAGGTCAGTTCAGGCTGTCTCTCGACCATTGCCAGCAGTCTGTTGTGGGGGTATCTTTGTGGATTTCTGTGGGCCTCTCTAGCACTTTGCTTCTTCCTATTCTCATGTGGTCTTCATTTACCATGGTCTCCTATTCCTTGTTCTCCCTCTCTGTTGTTGATCCAGCTGGGATCTCCTGCTCCCCCAAGCTCTCTCTCACCCAAGATCCAGCTATACCACTCTTGGGCATATACCCAAGGAATGCTCAATCATACCACAAGAGCACGTGTTCAGCTATGTTCATATCAGCATTGTTTGTAATAGCCAGAACATGGAAACAACCTAGATGCCCTTCAACTGAAGAATGGATAAACAAAATGTGGTACATATACACAATGGAATACTACTCAGCAGAGAAAAACAATGACATCATGAGGTTTGCAGGCAAATGGATGGATCTAGAAAAAATCATCCTGAGTGAGGTAACCCAGACTCAGAAAGACAAACATGGTATGTACTCACTTATAGGAGGATACTAGATGTGGAACAAGGATGACTGGACTGCTACTCACATCACCAGGGAGGCTACCTGGAAAACAGGACCCCAAGAAAGACACGGGGATCGCCCAATGACAGAGAAATGGATAAGATCTACATCAACACCCTGGACATGAGTGGGGGTAATGAAGGGTGAGGATCGAGAGAAAGAGAGTTTCTAAACACGAACTGGATGAGCTGAATCTAGTGTTCTCAGTGAAATAAATGAAATTAGCCAGTTTTTATGTCTTTTATCAAAGATCAGATAGTGGCTAAAGCAGAATCATAAAAATATTTCAATATCTCTGATATTTTTTCTATAGTTAAAAAAGGTTGACCATGACCAGTCATGAACAAAAAAAAGTGTATTGGAGGAAAATCTCATAGTACTGTGCTGACATATAATTAATTCTCAGCATTGAGTGTATTAATTCTTATGGCCTTGTGTATAAATATAACAGGAGATGAAGAGAAGGACTATTTGGAGATGACTCATAGTAGCCACTGAGGATGTTTTATACCCAGGACGGAGGCTAGTGGCAACACTGTAAAAACCAGCTCTATGCCCAGAATAATGCTGCATGCCTATAACCCTGGCATTCCGGAGACAGAGCAGGAGAATTACAAGTTCTAGGTTAGTCTGCCAGTCTGGTATACATGTCAAGGTCCTGTCCTTCAAAAAAAATTAGAAAATCGGCAGCAACAACAAAGTGAACACGTTTTGAGTGGAAAGATACTATCCATTCGTGGACTGAAAGAATTAATGCTGTTGAAGTTCCCAGCGTGCCTACACTAGCTACTTTCCACATAATGTGATTTAAAAAAAATCCCATAGGAAAAAAATGAAGGGAGAAGCGATGTACTGTGGCTCAGGGTTTCATGGAAAGGACAGTTAGCATCTGAAGCAGCTTGTCTATGCAGCAGGAGCTTGCATAAACTGCTGCTTGATCACAGCCTGGCAGATAAGATGTAAGGGTAAGGGGCTGGGCATCATTCAGTCCCACCCCCAGCAAACCACTTCTAGCTAAGTCACAAAATCTTTTCACCAGGAGTTGGGCCCCAAGTGTTAACTCACAGGAATCTGTGAGGCACATTTCACGCAGACCACATTATCTAATGCCATCTATGAGTTCCACAGAATCCTTATCAAAATGCCAAAGACATTTTTATAGGAAAAGAAACATATCCATTTGATTCCATAAGTGATCTTAAATAATCAAAACTGTCTCAATCCCAAAGACCGAAGCTAGGTATGGCATACTATTCAAATTCAAAATGCCTGCACCCAAGACTCAGAGAACATCATGGAAGAAGGGGCAGAAAGACGATGAGCCAAAGGACCAAGATGCCTACTGTGAGATAGTGTCTTCTGTATATGATAGGGAGCTGCACCCATGAAATCTCAAAAAATATGGTCACCTACACAAACACTGTGCAATGATACCACCAGTTGATATTTCAACATTGATGGGGGTAATCTTGCAAGATCATATCCCTAGAAGAAGAGTGATAGGCAGTTAATGGCTGCTGAGAGGGGAAATCAATCTTCCTCAGGGATGAATGAGTCCCTTGATAGGTTATTCAATTCCAAGTGGTCAGCCTTAATCACGTATACATATGAACAACATTAATAAACTCAGCACCATGTATTTTTATAGACACATGTGCATATAACTAATAATTAAAGAAGTCATAAATTTGAGAGGGAATGGGTGGGGTAAGAAGAGTTGGATGGGGAGAGGGTATGGTAGAAATTATATATACTATGCCTGTGTATGAAATTCTCAAAAAATGAACATAAAAACAAAAATATTACAGATCCATAATAGTAAAAGGCACAGTTCTGTCTTCAAAACAGACACAAAGGCCAGTAAGCAATTTATCATCAGTTGCTTTTTATTTTTTATTTTGCAGATTTGCAAAGAACAGATAATACATTCAGCCGTTTTCACTACTGTTAATACATGATATTCATATGTGACTTTTAGATGTGTTACAGTTATACACATTAAAATTATAGTTATAGCAATATATATTATGGTCAAATGTGTTCTATAGTTTTCACATATGTCTTAATTTTATATAATATTAGGTAACTATATTACAATTTATCCATTTATTCGTTCTTTATAACCATATGGATTGTAGGCAAATAATGTTGCTATAAATGTTACACATGTTCTAAAGAAATATGCATTACTTAGAGAAAATAGTAATTGTTTGACCATCAAGTTAAATATATATACATACATATGTATATGTTATGTTAGGATATATGAATATATATACATATATATGTATGTATATATATATATATATATATATATATATATATATATATATTAGTATGTTAGGAACCCACTATGATAGGTTTCCAGATTCAATCTGTAATAAATTCTAATGGGCACATATCTAAGAGCTGGATAACTATGGCATAAAAAATAAATATATAATTTCAGTGTGGAAAACCTTGCATTGTGGCAATCAAGATGATCTACATTGACACAGAAAAAAACGGAAGTACACACAACTCCTGAACATGTAATCTGATGTCCTATCAAGAATACTTGCTAGATTATAGCGTACCATAAGAGTAAAAGTAAAAGACATTGAAGAGAGGTAAGATGGGTTGAAAGGCTGAGACAAGTGAAAATTGATGATGTTAAGTTCAGAAAATAAATGTCGTGTGTTTTAAACAGTCCAACAAAATGAGGTTCGATGTAGTAGAATATCTTTAGTGTAGACTATATTGAATAGAACATAGAATATATAGTAGATTAAGTAATACTAACACCAGAGCAATAAACATAAAAAACTAAAAAAACTAACACAAATAAGACAAAAGTGGATGGGTTGAGGTAAGGAATAGGAGGAATGGGCAGAGAAGATGGCTCAACAGTGAGAGCACTTCCAACACAGCTATGAGGACCGGAGCTCAGATACCCATAACCCATTGCAAAGTCCAGGCATGTGGGATCTCCCACGCAATGACAGTAAAAATACTTTCTCACGGCAGAAAGAAGGGATTCCCTAGACAAACTGTCTAGCTAGAATAGCAGAAATTGCTGAACTCTGAATTCAACAGGAGTCGCTGCTTCAGTAAATAAAGTAGATAAAATTGAAGATGACACCTAGTGTCAATTTCAGACCTCCACACATCCATGCATGCACACACATGTGCGTCAGTATTTAAACAGGAATGCATACATGCACCATACACATGTACAGACACACACACACACACACACACACACACACACACACGTGCAAAGATGGAACAGTTAAAGACTACATGATAGAGGAATAAGAAACGAAGATATGAAATGAGCCTTGTGATTGAAGACGAGACTCAAAAATAATGGGGAATAAAAATGTATTAAACTTAAGAATATTGCATAGACAAAAGCTTTATGTCTTTATATTGCATAAAAGGCAGGCAGATTGAAAGTTAAATGTAGTCTATAAAAATATGGATTTTTCAAAGATAAACCATTAATTGGCCATCAAAGTAAACGTATGTTAGGTGATGTTGACTATGACTGTAATAGGTTGCCAAATTCTAACTGTGATAAATTGAATTACAGTTAGCTAGCCTCACACTTACAACAAAAATAAGGTAAAAGCAGTAGAATTGTAAGTATTAGTTAGGAAAAGAAATGTGGTTCGGTAATTTAATGCATATGCTATTATTCAAACATAAATGTAAATGTTTTCATATATAAGAGCACAAAAAAAAGAAGTTGTTATAAGTTCCTAATGAAGCACGTACTAGAAAAATAGAATTAAGCCAGCCAGGAACATTACACCAAGAAAGTAACTGAATAACCAAATGAATGAAAATTAAAGCTGTATGACATACTAGCAGGGCTAATGGGAGCAAAGGGCACATTGTTAAGGGAAATGGGACATAATTGGTTTGGGAAGTCGGCTTCTTTCCTCTTGTGTTTGTTTGTTTAATAATTAGAGGTCAGAATAACAAAGCTGACAACTTCAGCAGTAACGGCATGCATGCCACTGTATTGGCACAGTGCATAATTCTATGACAAAAGTTATCTCAGAGACGATTGATAGTTACAGGAAGGGCACCATATGTATGCAAATCACATAGACTGTCGCTTTTTTTTTTTACAGTGAAGAAAATTAGAAGAGAGTAATAAGGAATTTCAGCAGAAGGATAAAATCCTTTCAACCGACCCACAGAAGGAGCCCACAGACAATATAAAAAAGCTAAGGATGGCATCTACACCCTGAAGTATAGTCTCACTCTCATTCCCGGGCAAAGGGTGACAGTAGACACACTCGCTCGGAGATCTATCCCAACTGGATGGTCTCAGTACCTGAAAGGCCCCCTGGAATTAAAGTTCTAATGACATTTTAGTGTCACTCTTTTGTGTATTTTAAATTTTCACTGTGACAGTCTGAGGTGCCATTCAAACGCTTGCCTCCGTTCACAGTTATTTCATGAGGAACTAATTATTTTTTCATTAGCCGTTTAGTTCTCATAGGTTTTGAGTTACCTTCTTCTAGCCCTGTTCTCAGAAGGATTGCTTTTTCTAAAAAGCAATTTTGTAAAATACATTTTTTTTTTTTGCAATTGAGTATAATGTGTTAGGGCAGAAATCGTGGCATATTTTAAAGTGTAAAGCTAAAAACCAAGAAAAATAAATTAATTAACTAAAAAGGAATAGTTATGAAGGATGAATGAAGTGAAATTAAATTAAATCTACCCTTGGTTGTTGCAGAACGTAATTTATTTATGACAAAATAGAAATCGGACTGCAGAGATGACTCAGTGGACGAGGCACTTGCTGAGCTTGCATGAGGACCAGAATTTAGATCCTCGGATAAAAGTTGGGCAAGTATGTATGCTGCCTGTATCCCAGCACTCAGGAGGACATGGGGGAGTCTCTGGAAAAAGCTGACTGCTTAGGAGAGTTGAACTGGTGAGCTTGAAGTGGAGAGGGGTCTAAAAAGGCACTCAACATCCACCTCTCTACCCCTACGTGCGTGACACCCTCGCACGTGTGAACATGTGTAAACACAGACAGCACACAGCAACAAATAATGTTACGTGTTTCCACTTTGAAAGTAATTAATTTAAAGAATGAATATAGCTTGAGTCTTGTGGCACACTCCTGTAATCCCATATGAAGGAGGCTAACGTAATCTGTAATAGTAAGCTCCCATCTCAAAGGACAAAAAAAGGAAAGAAAAAAAGAAGAAAAGAAAGGAAGGGAGGGAGAGAGGAAGGGAGGGAGGGAAGAAGGAAGGCAGAAAGACAGAAAGAAAGAGAGTTTTACTTATACATAATTCTGATTATGTAAAATAATCCAAATAACAATACATGATGCTTTCATCAGAAAATTACAAAAGTAAACAATCACCAAAAGAAAACACAGACCATGTGAAGAAATAATTGTTAAATTGTCAAACAAATAAGAACTCTCTCGGATCAATAAGTACATATGAGATAAATTCATTATTAAGAGAATTTGAGATAGTCCCTTCCTACTGTGATAGATTTTTACAACAAAATATTTCCCCCAAAAGCAACCAGGAAAAAAAAGTGAACAAATAATACAAAACACTTACTTTGAAATCACCCTAGTATTGTGTTCTGGTTCACTGGAAAGCATTTGCTCCTTCAAACTGGGACCTGATCAAGACACCAACAGCCAAGGAGAGAGAGAAGGAGGAAAGAACAGGGCTTTCCACAGTCTCTCCTAGGGGAAGGGTCAGAGGAAGTTTAACTTCTACTGGAGTCTACAAGTTTAATGGCATGTAGTTCATAACTTTACAGTGATATCCACAAAATAAACAAACCATGAAGACAAATACATTAAGGTATTTGCCACATTTATGACTCACAGAACCATATATTCAAGTAATATGGAATCTCCACACACTGGCCTGACTTATTAATTAAACCTCACTTGAGCTGAGGAGATAGTTCAGTATATAAAGCACTTGTCATACAAACAGGAGGACCTGAGTGAGTTGAGATGCCCAGAACCATATAAAGCTTGACATGGTGGCACACATCTTTAATCCCAACACTCTTGTGGCAAGATGGGAGATAAGAGACACTCCTCATCACTAAAGATAGAAAACACCTCAGCACTAAAAGATGGAGAAAGGTACACCAAGCAAATGAAACAAGGGGAAAAATGTATAGCTATCCTAAAGAGCATGTCATTGCCCAGTAGGTGCCTACAACCTTGCACAGCCCACAGGCACCCGAGGCATGGAGCCTCGGTTTCTGCTCACCCTGCTGGGAAGAAGGGGACATGGGGTCACAGCACAGCCTACAGGCTGCAATCACAACGGTTATGCCCAGGGAACCAACTGTGCTGTGCAGAGGGCAGGGAGGTATGCAGTGGCCTGGAGCTCTCGTGAAAGTACATCCCCAGAACATACTGCCCAGCCGCATGAACACCCTGACTCTGGGCAACAACAGGATACCCAAGATGAAGAATGGTTCATTTTCTGGATTAAGCCTCCTGGAAAGACCTCCATAGACCATGCTGCTACAGGAGGCCATGCTGATGTCTATGATCTATCCTGCCAACAGGGGTCTATGCTGTTGTCCATGGTCTGTGCAGCCTACAGAGGCCAGGTTGATGTCAATGAACCATGGTGTTGATGGAAAACATGTTGATGTCTGTGACCCAGGAAACCGTGCTGATGATGTCTCTGATCAGGGCTACTGCCAGAAGCCACGTTGAGGTCCATGTTCCATGCTGCAGCTGGAGGCAGTATAGATGTCCATGGTCCATACTGCCACCAGAAACCATATGGAAGTCCATGACCCATGCTGCCTCTAGTAGCTATGGGTGAGAAAGCTTCTTTTGCAGTGGTATCAATGACTTCAAACTCATAACTGAGACTGAGCGACATTGCAGTCTTCTGTGACAACCTCCCCCGCAACACACACACACACACACACACACACACACACACACACACACACAAACAGTTCAGACAGGAAGTTATTAAAGAGAGTCTTTAAAAATTATGATAAAGATGCTGAAGTATAACTCTTCACAGGTGATGGCTTCTGGCCGGAAGTAGGGTTGGGGAAGGACTCAGTTTTCTTTAAGGGGGGTGGCCAAAGGGAGTAGGACCATGTTCCAGTGAGCAACACAAATTGGAGCTGGTGTGTTTTTCTTTCTTTTTGGAGGGGGGTGCACAACAGTGGCAGGGTGGACCTGGGAGGAATGGGAAGCTAGTGTGATGGGGTATATGCCATGAAATTCCCAAATATTTAATAAAAATATTATGTTGGGGAAAAATAATGAGACAAGGAAGACAAAATGTTGTAACACAAAAAAGTTTTGCAAAGTAAAAGACTCTTGTCTCCTCCTACCTTTTCTGTGCTCTAGAATCTATTACATCACTCTCACTTTATTTCTCTGTGTGTCTGTTAGACAAAAGACATTAAAAAATTAAAACAAAATTATATAACAAACCATTTTGTCATTTCATATAATGAGATAGTAGGGAGTGTGTAGAAGTGGAAGGAAGGGAAGAGTGTTAGAGCCACCATGAACAGATCGATCATGGGATGGGTCTCTGGTTCACACCCGTGTCATCCATGACTGATGGGCGGGCAGCTTGGTCAGAACGGAACTAATTTTTAGGACATTGAAACCTACGTATTAAGTGGTGTGTGCATAGTCAGAGAAAGCACTGGGAGATGTTTCTCAGAATGTCAAGAACCAAAAAGAAAAATAAGATAAAATGATGGAATCTGGAAAATTCCAAAAATATTTTTCTAAAATTACAGAGTTCTCATATAACAATTAAATGATTATGCAGACTTAAATAGCTAAAAAAAAAAAATAAAATTGAACTGGGAAAGAGGATTTCAAAACATAAAGTAAAGGTCTGTGCTTGCTTTCTTCACACTGTATCACCAGTCTGTCTCTATAAAATGATTGCTTAGTAGACAAGTCTGGAGTAGACAGCATCTTGGTCTAGAGGGATAAAGAAAATCTACATTGTATCCCTAGACTTATAGGGCCCAGGGGGAAGAGAACAGAATTTGAGAGAAAATGATGAAGATGAGTTTCCTTATACTGGGGAAGTATAAGAAATCACAGAACACTCCAGTAGAGATGAAGAGCCAGCATGTGAATGTAAGGAGGACACTCAGAAGACAGATCTGGACTGCAGGTAAAAACGTAACAATACTCACTGATCTACTTCTGAAGGTACAGGTTAGAATGCAGTTTTCAAGCTAGAGGGTCAGCTGGGACTAAAAATCTATAAGTAACGGCAGACTCAAACACCACCCTTTTAGGACAGTGTAGGTTCCTCAGAATTGCCATCCCTCAGCATAGAGATATAAGACCAAATCAGTAGGACAGTCAAACTGAAGGTAGGTTCCTCCAAGACATAAGAGTGCATAAATTGTATGTGGTAAGGCTGGGCTGATATGTTCTGTAAGCTGGTTTGAGGAAGGTGGTATGGAGGGACATGGGAAGAAGGACTTTTGGCGAAATAGAAGAGCTTTGCTTTACATATGTGTCCTATCAAGAAGAAAGGAGCTGAAGAAGAGACCCATCATGAGAAGTATCCCTGACCGCAATGACTCATTCTTTCAAGAGTTAATTCTCATCCATGAGAACAGCATTCATTCATTCATAAGGGCAGGATCACTTCTTCCAGTTCCTACCACCTCTCAATGCTGCTACACTGGCTGCTAATTTTTCAGCATTTGAGTTCTCAGGGTTTATTCAACCCACAGAATTGATCCTATGTAGGCAAAGCAGTTTCAAGCAATGGGGGAAACAAGACAAAAGGCCATGAATGGGAATTGAAACGAAGTGAGCAAGTATAAACATCTTTGGAGAGGACACTCTCCAGGGGTCAGAAGTTTAATATGAAAGAAAAAGAGCAAAGGGAACATGCAAAAATTTTTAAAAAATTAGAAGAACTAATTTGTGTGGATTTTTAATGTATTGTAATTTAAAAGTTTCTTCTAACCATTCTTACCATTACACCACCAGGCAATTATTTCCTTCATGTAAATTCAATCTTTCACACTTCAGGCTACAAAGTCCATTAGACGTCATTCAAATTTTAGATGCACAAATTGAACAAGTCCCTTAGCCTCCTTACGTCTGTTACTTTACTCATAAATGAACTAACAATGCTTGTCACAGAGCAGTACATGAGGATCAGATGAAATTAATACATTATTTGATGACAATTCTGAAAACTGTTTATTGAATAATTTATTGTGAAATTGCTCACATGCATATCACAATCCATCAGTACAGACCCTGAAAAAAAAAGAGCATTTAAAAACTGCTGAAGTATCTTCAGTTTATCTACCACCTTTGAGATTTCCTCTCATGTCAACCTATTTTGCTTGTAATGTTTTACAATTCTGATGAGTCACTAATGCTTTTAGTAATTACTGTCAAGCTTTTAATGTTTCAATGAGATTTGGGGAGAAGAAAGTAAATTATAAACTTAAATGGTAATGACTTATGGTACAATGGGTATTTGTCCAATAATAAACTATACACAGAGATAGTAAGACCAAAGTTAGGGGGAAGATGTAATCAATAACAAAGATAAGTTTGGTTTTTTCTTTGTTTTGTTTTTTTACTTATCCTTATGTTCTGAATAGGGAAATACTCATTTAGTTTTCTCTTCAGATTTTTCTACGTCAATATGGTGGCTTTTCTTAATCTTAATAGAGTATTAAGTTACAACATTCATCCACTTATGCTGGTATTACTCGTTTTTCATTCTTGATTTTGATTATTTATTTTTATGTATATGAGTGTCTCGCCTACAGATTTGTCTGTGCATTATATTTATTTAATGCTCACAGAGGCCAGAAGAGGGCACTAGATCTCCAAGGTCTGGAGTTACAAACAGTGAGCTGTCATGAGGGTGCTGGGAACCAAAGCCAGGTCCTCTTGAAGAGTAACCAGGGCTCATAACCACTAAGCCAATTCTACAGGCCCGCACTCTACATTCTACAGCTCATTTTGGTTTAGATCTCCCAGAAGTCTGCCTTAATGATTACATAAGTAGGCAGATAAAGATAACAGTCTTTAAAAGTAGAAGAAAGTTATCTAACTATAAAATTTCTTAATTTTATAAGTATAAATTTCTTACAAAGAGATTCATATATAGTAATTTTTTCTTAAACTCAAGATACAACAAATGATATAGCAAGTTACCCGCCAGCTGATAAGTCTTATACATAATCTCAAATGAGAATTATAGTTTCAGTTGGTCTTTGGAAATTTCAATACACAAAATAACACAAAAAGAGAATCTTCTGTTTAAAAGACACCATCATGGTTAGTCTCTACTCTCAAGTTAATAGAGAATAATCAAGAATTTTATAAGAAACGTTCTACAGTTCCTGAATAAATAAAGCTGCATTGGCCTTTGTCAAGACAGGATAAGAGCCAGGCAAGAAATCCAAGCAGAGATACAGGGAAAAGAAGGGCAGAGTCACGGAAGATTTCATCCAGCTGCCCAACGAGCAAGATGCCAGCAGACCAGTAATGCCATGGCCACATGGCAAAATATAGATTAACAGAAATGGGTCAATTTAACATGTCAGAGCTAGCTAGCAATAAGCCTGAACCATAGACCAAATATTTATAATAAATATAAGCCTCTGAGTAATTATTTTATAAGCAGCTGCGGGATGAGGCAGGACAAATAAAAGCCTCCAGCTACCAATAAATCTTTTTAAAAGAATATTGGACTTCTTCAAGTGTTTGTCTTCATGTGTAATGTAGACTGAAGTTTCTTGGTTTTGCCCAGTCACACTGGGGCAGCAGCTGTTTTTGTAAAATAATCACTCAGAGGCTTAATATTAATTACAAACTATTTGGTCTATGGCTCAGACTTATTGCTAGCTAGCTCTAGCATCTTAAATTAACCCATTTCTATTAATCTATATTTTGCCACATGACTGTAGCATTACAGATCTGCTGGCATCTTGTTCCTTGGGTAGCTGGATGGCGTCTGCCCTGACTCTGCCTTTCTTCTCCCTGTATCTTTGCTTGGATTTCCCGCCTGGCTACAATCTGTCTAGCCATAGGCCAAATCAGCTTCTTTATTAACCAATGTTAGCAACACATATTCACAGCATACAGAAAGACCATCCCACAGCACTTCTCCTTTTCTGTCTAATTAAAAAGGAAGGTTTTATTTTAATATAGTAAAATTACATATAACAAAACAGTTACCAAGCAAGAACTATACTTACAATATCTAGTCTATATGTATTTGGTAAAATTAAAGAAAGTACTCTATTATATATTCTATTTTTGTGAGTCTGAAGTTTTGTGTCTAATTTATCTCTTATTATAAACAAAGGAAACTATAATTATAACTATCTAGTCTTCAACTCCATCAAAGACCTCAGAAGGATATAATATTACCTAAGTAAACAGGAAGTGCCTTGTAAACAACTTCCAAAATTCTATAAATGACAGAGACATCTGGCTGCCTGGACAGTCATCCAAAGTTCCTCTGTAACATTAGGGCATCCATCTTAAGCCTACAGGCCTAGAGTCTCTGGCATACTTTTCAGTGAAACAGGGAATTTGATGGATTGTTTCACCTATTCTGGCAATGTTCATAAGTCACTTTTCTGTCCTGCAGAATGTCAGTTTCTTCTGTGAAGCAGGTACCTGAAGGACCATCTCACCCTGATTTGGCAAAGTTCAGTGGTCACTTTCCCATGGGCTCTGCATGTCTAGTTTATATAACGTACTGTCAAGCAGGCCAGGCAAGAGCAGTTTCTTGCCAAATGACTACCTTTTGCCACATTGAAAGCAAACTGCATAAAGAGTTTCTTTGTATGCTCATCATCCTCTTTGAAATAATTAGTGCTGCCAGAAGCAAATGTGTCTCACTGTCCAGAAAACTCTAATTCTTAAAACATTTTAAATGCCATATTCTGTAGGTCTTTGACGTGTTTGAAGATTGCCTATCTGTCTGAAATATATCTCTGTACATCTAGAAAACCTACCTAACATAAATTTAACTATTATAGATGACTATCTATTAATCTGTATTTTTAATTACACATTGTATTTTTAAATGAGCTGCAAAAACATGCCTTAAACAAGAGTAGAAATATACACAAAACATAATAAAATTGACCTTAAATTTGTTTTAATAAACCAAAATCCATACCAATGTTAAGTATTTTGAGATTAATAATTGTTTTTTGGATTAAAGTAGATTTAATAATCAACTTTTTCATCATTTCTATATCATATTCCCCTTTAAATAAAAACAAACATTCATAAACAATATAATGTGGGTAAGTGTGAACTAGAAGATCATACATTTTCATGGTAGAGAATCACATTCACATGAATTATCACGCAGGTCCTGGGATCAGAGCCACATGGTTAAGATCCGTGACTTTGGATCCAACAATTAGTCTTTTCCGTCCATTCTTCTATTTCCTAATTTGGCCTAATTGAGCTGTCCTGTTGCCAACTAAATTTGATGTCTTGCTGCAGAATAAAAGATTTTAGGGAAGATGATATCCTAATTTGTAAAATAATGCAAACTAAATCTATCACCTATTACAAATTAACTATACCTTCAGTTTATATATTCTCCTTAAATCCATGTTAGTCATTCCAGCAGTTGAGTTTATAAGCACTTCTCCTTTTAAATCTGCCACAGGGCTGAGCTTACAATGCCAATTTTAGACAAAGACACTAAACCCTGCATATATTACAATAGACGGGTGATTATGGATGTTTCGTTTTGAAATTGTAAGTTTTATGGCACAGTAGTATCAGCCTACAGCGTGACTTTATTTTATGTGCGTACCAGTCAGCTTTGGGTAGAGCTTCATTTTGTTTTATTTGCAACCAGGCACAGCATTATTTTATTTATAGTAGTAGTCAAGGAAACTACTCGCTAATTGAAATCAAAGGGATGGAAAGAGTTAACAATGAAAGGATGAAAGAGTACATGGGGGAGGGAGGAGGGGTCAAAGGCTAAAAAAAAAAAAAAGGAGAAGTACACAGACAGTAAAGATGGAGAAAGGGGGGAAAGAGAGGAAAAAGAGGTAAAGGTTTCATGTTTTCAACATGAAATAAGAGTATGGAAAAATGTTCTCAAACATCCCAAAGAACTTAAGTCAGATTATGGGGGTTCATATTGATCCCCAGTTTGTCGGTATCTAGACTCACTCACGAGACAAGCCTCTGGACACAGCTGAGACAGGTTATCCCTTAGGTGAGCCTCCAGAAATGACCATGAGGGATTTGGTAACATGAATCTTAAATGGTCTTGTTAATAAAAAACCTGGAGCCAGATATTGGGGTGAATGCTGAGAGATCAGAGAAACAGAACAAGTCATAGCCAACTCCACCTCGTCAACTCCTCAGCCAATCCTGTTTCCTCAGACTGGAAGCCTCTGAGTCCTCACCCAAAAGGTATCTCAGCTGAACTGCTTAAAAGCTTCTAGTTCCTAGTCCTCATGCCTTATGTACCTTTCTGCTCCCTGCCATCACTTCCTGGGATTAAAGGCGTGTGTCTTTCCCAAGCAAAGACATGAAATCTCGAGTGCTGGGATTAAAGATGTGCGCCACCACACCTGGCTCTGTTTCCAGTGTGGCTTTGAACTCACAGAGATCCAGACAGATCTCTGCCTTCCGAGTGATAGGATTAAAGGCGTGTGTGCTACCACTGCCTGGCCTCTGTGTCTAATCTAGTGGCTGTTCTGTTCTCTGATCCCCAGATAAGTTTTATTGGGGTGCACAATAAATCAACCACAGGATTTCTTCGCTAGGTTAGCTCAAGTGCAAAGACTGGGCCTAAATGTGAGCAGCACCTTTTAGACATGATCCAGATACGACGAGGCCCAAGGGAAGACGTTTCAATGTCTGGCTGCCTGCCTTCACATCTGCCGGCACATTTGTCTAAACCTATCACTGCTGCTTCCATCCTTCCTGACACCAAAACCCAGCATCTTTGGCTTTGTAAAGTAGACCAAAGACCAGTGGCTTTTGGTGTCATATTGAAACTACTAAAGCATCCAGCCTCATAGATTAAGCAACTATCATGTTCTCAGCCTCTCTGGTGTGAAGACAGCTATTACTAGACTGTCCAGACTACATCACATAAGCCAACTAGATAAATCCCCTTTCAACATGCATTAATTCTATTGGATGTGTTCACAGGAGAGTGCCGACCACTACACAAATGAAAATATTTACTTGGCAAAGCATAAAACCCCTGGGTTGCTTATTTCCATAGCTTCCAACTTAACTATCGCTCCCATAGTAAAATGTTGTAACAGAGATGCTAGAATGAAGTCCCTCCTATAAATTGATGGATGTATTAATTCAATTAACAATAAGAACCATTTCAATATGCATAAGCACATCAGAGCATCATGTTGTACTCTTAAAATACAGGGAAAGGAAGAACTCAAGAAAGAAAGCTGTGTTCTTGCTTAATCATTTTCCTTTTCCATATTTCTTAACAAATGGCTCTTCATAGCATTTTCAACCACCTAATTTTCTTTTGTAATGAACAATTATTTTAAGGAGTATAAAATGCTAAATTCTCATTATGTAATATTAATAAGAAAGAAGTACTGGCCAACTTACCCACCACAGTGCTGTGAGAAATGAACCCACTTCTGGGTTAAGATTCCTAAGGAGTATGATTCAAAATGGCTACCATTAAAAACCTTAAGAACGACTTAATGGGGCCTTATGATCTTATAACTGAGAAACAGGCTTGATGGTCAATGGGAATGTTACCACTGTGCTACAGTTCGTTACTATCACTTACAGAACAGATCAGGACAGCCATCATTCTGTTTACACAGAAGCCCCTCCTTCTGTAGAGGATATTAAGGAAGATAATGTAGAAAACTACAAGACTATAGCTAGCTAAAGATATTACATGCAACTAATTCTCACATACAAATTCTTTTAGCTAAGTATTTACCACATATAAAGGAGAATAATTAATCTTCAGGATCTGTCCAAACCATACAAAAGTCACATAGTTAGTGTTAGGCTCAGGATTCAAACCCTAGTCTCTTTGACTACAAGCCAGAGATCTTTCTCAAAAAGAACATGGTGTTTTGCACACATTTACCTCTAAAGAAATGTCAAGATCGTCTCTCTAATGTATCTCTTCAAAAATATTTACTGAACATCTCCTGTGTGCCAGTCACCATATTAGAAGTTGAGGAAGTGTGGCTGGGGCTTTATGCCAGTGGGTAAAATGCTTGCTATGCAAGCATGAGAATCTGAATTTGACCCTCCAAAACCATGGAAGAAAGCCGTGCACATGGTGCATTTGGTTTTTTGTTTTGTTTTATTTTGGTTTGGTTTGTTTTGGTTTGGTTTTTTGAGATAGGGTTTCTCTGTGTAGCTCTGCACCTTTCCTAGAACTCACTCTGTAGCACAGGCTGGCCTCGAACTCACAGAGATCCACCTGCCTCTGTCTCCCAAGTGCTGGGACTAAAGGCATGCACCACCACTGCCTGGCCATGGTCCACTTGTAATCCCAGTGCTGGGGAGGTGGAGACAGGTGGAGCCCGGCAGCTTGCTAGCCAGGCATTCTAGCCTGATCTATGAATTTCAGGCTGTCAAGAGATCTTGTCTCAGAAATCAAGATGGACATCCCCTGAGGAATGGCACATAAGGTTGTCCTCTGAGCTTCATACATACCTGCACACATGAGTAAAAACATAAACACAAAAAAAAAACTGAAAAAGTACATCTTCTCCGAACCATTAAAGAATGTCCTATTTAATGACAAATTTCTGTTGATTAAACAGGTATACTCTGTAGATGTCAAGATCTGAGCTCAACATTTGTGTCTGTTCTTGCTGGGTCTATGTCTACATGGCCTATCTATAGCAAAAATCTTGTAAAGTCCATTTAGACACAATCTTCCACCATTTTATCATTTCCTATCTAATCACCCCATCTTGCCTTCAACAAAAAACCTTTAATTTCAATTAGCTTGAACCTCCCCTTATCACTGATGTTAATTATGAGAAATTTTCTATCCATTGGTATAACACATACACATATGTATTTGCACACGCATACACACACACACACACACACACACACACACGCACACACACTTACATCCCACTCCTTGGCTATAAAGTCCTACTTATCCACGGTGTATTAGGAGTTAAGCCTTGTTCTATATAGATATTTTTCCATATTATAATAATTTCTGAACAAAATCTGATTTTTTTTTCCTGTACAATTTGATTATCTTTAGTTTTGCTAAGAACAGAACTATTAACTCAGGGCACAGCACAGATCTATTAAGGACACTGTGAAATGTGAGGGGGCAAATATTCAGAGAGCGCTGATACTTGACAAGAAAGACATGGATAAGCCGCTCCCTTCTTTGAAGCACTTGTATTACAGAGCATAACAATCGCAGATAACAAGGACGCAATCCCGTGTCTTTCCGTCTGGTGTTACATTAGTACTTAACAGAAAAAATAAAAGTCTTCAAATTCTCAAGTGTAATTCAGGATTCTCCCCTTAAGTGAATTTAAAACAAAACCCCACCCCCTGGTCCAAATTGTTTCCACATCAACACATGTGGTTACAAGTTTAGACACTTTCATGATAAATATAAATAATGAACTAAGTTACCGAAAATTTGGCTTAACTCTAAATTCACAAGTGTCATCACTTGGATACATTTTTCTTCCAGTTTGAGTATGAACAGAGCCTCTGCATCTTTGTTGACTGAAAACACAATTACCCACAAGAATGGGATGTATTTGTTCAAAAACAAATAATTAAAATCTAACCACCAAAGAATAAAGCTTTTCTTTAAAAATAAAAAATGGTTTGAAGAAAGGACATACTGACGTTGCCAGGGCTTTGTTGTGAGGCACCCAACAGTAGTTAATGCTCACAATTAGTGTTTCAGTCTGAGAAGATAACATCCCCCCAAGTCCCAGACTTTCAAGGCAATTAGTGAAGAGTATAAACATAGGGAAAAACAGAAACCCCTGTTAGCTGCTTCTAACACTCTGGGCTTTATAACTCGAATTTGCCTCCTAATGTAGCTCATTTGGTAATTAGCTTCCAAAAATCAAAAAATACTCCTTATTCTTCCAACATGGGATTCTCTAAGATGTTTGTAAACATACTTTTTTAATACACTCTACACTATTTTACACAATTGGTCAGTACTCAAAAGTAATTTTCACTGTTGAGAGTTTTTTTCTTAATAATTTGGCTCACAGATTAATACATGAATTCTGTGTTTATGAATCCTTTTTGTAAAGGAAATAGTAATCCATCTAGCCTCAAACACATAAGCTTTGATAGATATTATCTAACTCTTGTGTTGTAGGTTCCTTTCTGAAATAATTCATCTTTGCATTCATAGAATATTATCAACTATTCATCTCTTCCTTCTCACTTTCTTTCCTCTTATATTTATTTCACATGGTAACTCATTTTATCTAAAATGTAGACTCTATGAGAGAGAGTCACTACTCAATTATGGAACTCTGTCCAGCAAATGAGAGGAAGCGAGAAGCTACGAAATCCTTTAGAGCTGAAGCAGTGAAAATCCACAGACATCAGAGTTTGGGGGCCAAATAACTAAATAGAAATAAAAGGTGCTTACATAATCAGCGATGCACATCTGTAATGGAGATCGCTGTTTACCTAAAATAGCAGAAGAAATTTCAGAGAAAGTGGGACCATATTGGAGTTTGAGGTGGGTTTTGCTTCTATTAGATCAGACACTTGGTGATATCATTAACCGGGAACACTGTCTGAAGTTTTTTGTGGGAATGTCTCCATCTCATTGAAGCCTCTTCTGACTTCTCTATGCAAACATCAATTCTAACTGGACTTAAGATTTAAATAGAATCTGCAAACTCACAAGCCTAGTTCCAGACTCAACCTTTCATCCCTCCTTTTCCTTGAGCTGCCCTTGAGGGATAAGTCTAACTCCCCTACCCTACCCCGACCAAAGAAGCCTCTCATTACAGAAAACCATTCCAGAAAAACACAACTGGACACAATGCAAAAATAAATGAATCATAGGGAGCCCAGCCCTGGTGGATACATCTACATCAACCGCTCCTGCTTCTAAGGATCAGGGGACATTGCAGAAGATGAGGCAACAGAATAGAGGGTATTCTGTAAGAACCAGAATACCCGAAACTCTTCTGTGAAACCTTCTTTCATAGAAATAGTTGCACAAACAAGACAGAAAAATAACAGTATCAATAGACATGTTTATGTGGAGGGGGGAAACGTCATAAGGTCACACCCTCAGACAAAGAACTATAAGCAAATAACTGCTAGAAGAGAATTAGCTTATCCTAGTGATGAGTCCCCTAAGTGATTATCAAATACAAAGTCGTCATTCCTGAAGCTATATAAACACAAATGACAAAAATGAACTCAGTCAGTTGTATTTATGTATTTATGCATACACACATATATATGTTATATTATACTATATTATATATAATAAAGAAAAAGATGCTATCAATTTAAGAGTGATGCAAGATGGAAAAAGTTGGAAGGAGGTAGATGGAAGAAGTTGGAAGGAGGTAACTTGGAAGGAGCTGGAGGAAGGAAAGAAGAAATGGTGTAATCATATTTTAATTAGAATGTATAAAAGTAACAAATTATAACAAAAAAATTTAAATTTAAAGCCTGAATTATAGAACTATTAGAAGAAAATATACATGAAATGGTTCATGACATTGTAATGGGCAAGGAGTTATTGGATAAGACTCCAAAATCTCAAGAAACACATGAAAATTAATTGCACCAAACCTAAAAAGCTTCTAGACAGCAAAAAAGTATAAAGTATGCAGAATAAACAACCTGCAGAATAGGGAAAAATAATTGCAAATTATTCACTTGAAAAAGTATTAATACCCAGCATATATAAAGAACCCAATAACAAACAACAACCCAATAAAACAATAGGCAACTGGCCTTACTAGGCATTTCTTAAAAGAAGACATAAGCATAGTCAACAGACATATGAGAAAAAATTCAATATCATTAAACAGCAGAGAAATGCAAGTCAAAACCACAATGAGCTAGCATCCCCCTCCAGTTAAAATGGCTGGGATACAAAGGCCAAATGATCACCAACGTCTCCAAGGTTGTGGAGAAAATGACCCTTACACAATATGAATGATAGTTCAAATTAATCCTGCCATTATAAAAACAGTATGGCCCTTCCACAACAAATTAAAATGAAGTCACTCAATAATCCAACAGATCTATTCCTTGATATGTCAGCAAGAAAACTGATATCAGTACATTTAATAGACATCTATACCCCTGTGGTTATCACAGCATTATCCACAGTAACCAGAAAGTGAAAACAATTTGTGTTCATAAACTGGAAAATGAATCCAGAAGTTGGGGATTACTGTGTAGAAATATGTTCCTCTTAATGGTTTCCCTAATATTCACCAATTTTCTTGAGTTCTGCTTTTCATACCTCTCACAAATTTTGAGATTTTAATTACTCTATCGTACACTTCGGTAACTGTACCATCAAAAGCCAAGTGACAAGAAGACAAGAAGAGAGGAGCAATTGGTAGTGCCTGTACCACTTTATTGGGATGAAGCTACATCAATAATAAGACGCCTTCCCTTCAAACTTCATTCTCCTATAGATTCCCCATGAAGTTTCTTTCTCTCTAACCACAGCCTTGCTTTGGAGTTAGAGTGCAAGGGAATAGCTGAAAGAGCCACATCTCCACTAGAAGAATTGTTGCCTAGCACGTTTGAAGCCTAGTTTTGATCTCAGCATCACAAGAAACAGGATATGGTACATGACTGTTTTTCCAGTACTTGGAAGAGAGAGGCAAGATGATCATGAGTTCAACGACATTCTCAACTACACAGCAAGTTCACAGACAGCCTAGACTCCCTGACACCCTGAGTCAGGGGTTCTCTCTCTCTCTCTCTCTCTCTCTCTCTCTCTCTCTCTCTCTCTCTCTCTCTCTCTCTCTCCCTCCCTCCCTCCCCCTCCCTCCCCCTTCCTCCCCCCTCTCTCTCTCTCATATTTAGGGTTTTACTTTGTTGTTGTTTTTAAAGAGAACTAAACGTTTAGTTTTCACTTGCTTGTTTGTTTTCTACAGATCTAGCTCTCCGAACCCTGGAGTTCATAGTTAGGTCTTCAGGCTAGAGAATACTATTGAGGGGACACAGTTTTCCCAATCTCTTCATGTTAATAATCTTTAGTGCAGTTTTTCCATGCATTCTGTTCAAGTTTTATTGTAGCAATCAGTAGCAGATACAGGATGTGGTTTGCTTGGTCTACTTCAAAACAAAAATTTCATTAAATTTTAATATAAAGGAGTATATATAGAGAAAAATTCTAATATTTAACTTTTATTATAATTCTAACATGAATGTCATTCAATTGTGGTATATTATTCTTTTAGTATTTACTGAAATAACACCACTAATATGTAATTTGGAAAGTTTGGATCTACAGTACACTAATTCACTCTAAAATTTCACTCTAAAATAATTCACTCTAAAATTTTTCCTAGTGTCTTATTGTCATGTATGGGCATAGAATTTATAGTAGCTTTGTAAATTGGGTTTTAAATGTCTCCATCCATTTCTCTGATATAGGTCAAATAATATCATTTTTTAAGTCTCGAATGAATTAAACT
Source organism: Peromyscus eremicus (assembly GCF_949786415.1). Lineage (NCBI taxonomy): Eukaryota > Metazoa > Chordata > Mammalia > Rodentia > Cricetidae > Peromyscus > Peromyscus eremicus. The sequence continues at coordinate 26,912,422 of NC_081424.1, read as the reverse complement.
ACAACAGGAGCAGTCTGTCCTGGAGTTGCTTGTCATTTTCACGTAAGGTGTAACAAATGGAATGGCATAGGGAACTTAGAGAATATTAGAAAAAGTAGTAAGAAAAAAGTCTTTTTCATGTTTAGTTCCTGTGGTAAAGAAGAAACAGAACCATGGATAACAAGGACTCTTTCTGAGCATCTGATTTCTCTGATTTCTGTTTTCATCACTAGAAGTGGTTCTCAACTGTCTGTAAAGCTAGCTCCAGGGGATCCTATGTCTGCTCCAGGCCTCCAAGGTTATCTTCATGCATATGGTGCATATAAAGTCATACACACACACACACACACACACACACACACACACACACACACATTCACACCAATTTTTTAAAAATACATTTTTAAAGGCTAGGAGACACAAACTATTTTACTACTTAAGGTAATGTGGCTTCAGGACACACCACTGTCTTCTGCCTTGTTATTCCTATTATGAAATGAGGGTTGTGGCTTCAGTAGACACAGTGTGATAAGATTCATCACTCAGCACTGTCTTAGTTAGGGTTTGCATTGCTTAGCAAGGAAAGGGCTTATTTCAGCTTAAAACTCTGAGGGAAGTCAAGGCAGGATCCTAAGGCAGAAATTGAAGCAGGGCCTATGGAGAAGTGTTGCTCTCTGGCTTGCTCCTCCTGGCCTACTCGGTTTGCTTTCTTATAGGCCCCAGGACCACCTGCCAGAGGTGACACTATCACAGTGGAGTGGGCCCTCCAACATCAATCAAGAAAGTGATCCACAGACTTCCCTACACACCAGTGCGATGAAGGCGTTTTCTCAATTGAGGTTACTTCTTCCCAGATGACCCTAGCCAGTATCAAGTTGACATAAGAACTATGCAGCATAAGCACTGTGGCAAAATTGTGACTTCAAGAGTTTCCCTTCATAATTTTGACTGAATAAGTTTTAATTCCACCAATTTTCATTTTAATGAGTCCAATCAGATGCCTGTTGCTTTTTCACTACAATAGAGAAAACATTGTATTGGTCAAAATTCTCTGGGGACACAGAAACAATTAAATACATATCATTATGAAACAAAATTTGATTCTTTTCATTTATATTTCATTAATTGAGCCCTGATTTTGTTTATCCCTTCTTATTTAATGCTTTTTGGTTGTTGTTTGTCCTTGCTTCTCCAAGGTCTTCAGGTGCATCATTAAATTATTAGTGAGATCTCTCAAACTTTTTGATCTAGGTTACTTAGTTCTAAAAACTTTCTCCTTCTTACGCCTACACTGTGTCCCATATATTTTGGTATGTTGTGTTGTCAGTTTCATTCAGTTCTAGGATTATTAAAATTTCCTTCCTGATTTCTCCCTCAATCATCATTCGGTAGCTTTATTGAGTTTCTGTGAGTTTGTGTACTTTCTACTTCTGTTGATCTCCACCTTTATTCCTTTGTGACCAGATAGAACGTAGGATGTGATTTTAGTTTTCCTAATACACATTACGTTTCCATAATACAAGTTGAGACTTGTATTGTTCTACTACGTGTTTGATCCTGGAGGAAGTTCCTTGGGCAGCTGAGAAAAACATTTGTTCCTTAGTGTTTGGGTAGAATGCTCTGTAGAAGTCTGTTAGATCCATTTGACTTACAGTGTCATTTAACTCAAAATACTTTGTATGAAATTCTCAAAGAATGAGTCAAAATATTTCAAGTAAATGTATGACAAAAATAAGAGATCTGAGTAACTGTCATAATCAGAGACTACAAAGTCATAGTGCTGTATAAAAGCTTGGAAATTAGTAGGGTCTAGATCCAGGATGACAGATCTCCAAAATGACAGAGGCTGATGGTGCACCCTGAAATACTCTTGGTGCACCATTGGTACAAGTCAATGTTCAAAGGTTAAAGATTTTAAAATCCAGAATATATAAGGAACTCAAGAAATTAGACATCAAAATGCCCAACAGTCCAATTAAGAAATGGGCTATAGAACTAAACAGAGAATTCTCAACAGAGGAAACTCAAATGGCTGAAAGACATTTAAGGAATTGCTCAACATCCCTAATTATCAGGGAAATGCAAATCAAAACAACTCTGAGATACCACCTTACGCCTGTCAGAATGGCTAAGATCAAAAACACTGAAGACAGCTTATGCTGGAGAGGATATGGAGCAAGGGGAACTCTCCTCCACTGCTGGTGGGAATGCAAGCTTGTACAGCCACTTTGGAAATCAATATGGCGTTTTCTTAGAAAATTGGGCATCAATCTCCCCCAAGATCCAGCTATACCACTCTTGGGCATATACCCAAGGAATGCTCAATCATACCACAAGAGCACTTGCTCAGCTATGTTCATATCAGCATTGTTTGTAATAGCCAGAACCTGGAAACAACCTAGATGCCCTTCAACTGAAGAATGGATAAATAAAATGTGGTACATATACACAATGGAATACTACTCAGCAAAGAGAAACAATGTCATCGTGAGGTTTTCAGGCAAATGGATGGATCTAGAAAAAATCATCCTGAGGTAACCCAGACTCAGAAAGACAAACATGGTATGTACTCACTCATAGCAGGATACTAGATGTGGAACAAGGATGACTGGACTGCTACTCACATTACCAGGGAGGCTACCTGGAAAACAGGACCCCAAGAAAGACACAGGGATCACTCAATGACGGAGAACTGGATGAGATCTACATGAACAGCCTGGACATGAGTGGGGGTAATGAAGGGTGAGGGTCGAGGGAAAGAGAGCTTAGGGGAGCGGGAGATCCCAGCTGGATCAACAACAGAGAGGAAGAACAAGGAATAGGAGACCATGGTAAATGAAGACCACATGAGAATAGGAAGAAGCAAAGTGCTAGAGAGGCCCACAGAAATCCACAAAGATACCCCCATAATAGACTGCTGGCAATGGTCGAGAGACAGCCCGAACTGACCTACTCTGGTGATGGGATGGCCAAACACCCTAATTGTTGTGCTAGAAACCCCATCCAATGACTGAGGGAACTGGATGCAGAGATCCACGGCTAGGCCCCAGGTGGAGCTCCGGGAGTTCAATTATCGAGAAAGAGGAGGGTTTATATGAGTGAGAATTGTTGAGACCAAGGTTGGATAAAGCACAGGGACAAATAGCCAAATGAATGAAAACACATGAACTATGAACCAATGGCTGAGGGGTCCCCAACTGGATCAGGCCCTCTGAATGGGTGAGACAGTTGATTGGCTTGATCTGTTTGGGAGGCATCCAAGCAGTGAGACCGGGTCCTGTGCTCATTGCATGAGTTGGCTGTTTGAAACCTGGGGCCTATGCAGGGTCGCTTGGCTCGGCCTGGGAGGAGGGGACTGGACCTTCCTGGACTGAGTCTACCAAGTTGATCTCAGTCCTCGGGGGAGGCTTTGCCCTGGAGGAGGTGGGAATGGAGGATAGGATGGGGGGAAGGGGAGGGGGCGGGAGGGGGGAGAACAAGGGAATCCGTGGCTGATACGTAGAACTGAATTGTATTGTAAAATAAAATAAAATTTTTAAAAAAGATTTTGAAGTTTAATGTCCACGAATTACAGTAGCAGAAGACTGCATCCCCTCAGTACAAACACCAGAAAGAGAAAGATGCTTAATCCATCCATCTCCAACCTACCAAGTAATGCTGCTCACATTCAGGTTGAGTATTACCGTTCCTTTCATTGGCCCACATGCCAGTCTTCTCTGGGATTAGCCTCCCAGAAAACACACAAGCATATAATTTACCAATTCTGTGGGACAGCCCTCTATCTAGTAATTATTATTGTTTTAGAAAAACAAAAACAGCATGTATTTAAAGAAAAATCTCACACAGATTCCTGTCGTTAATGTCCTTGGAACCTCTATTTATAAAACTACTCATCACCTGCACTCAGCAGTTGGCATTGGTAATAACTGCTGTATTCTTTAAAGTCTTTAACTTAACAATGTCTATTTGAAAGGCAGTAGCAGGACCTTTGATTTCAAACAGAAAGAACATATTTGAGCATTCTCTCTGACCATTCAAAAAGGAAAAATAAAAAGCTATTGGCTTGAACCAGAGAAAAATGTGAATAATCGGCCGTTTTAACTAAAATAAAACAGCAAAGTCCTACTATTCCACAAAAATTGTTTTCTTTTTTTTCTTTTTTTCTTTTTTTTTTTTTTTTGGCTTTTCGAGATAGGGTTTCTCTGTGTAGCTTTGTGCCTTTCCTGGAACTCACTTGGTAGCCCAGGCTGGCCTCAAACTCACAGAGATCCGCCTGGCTCTGCCTCCCGAGTGCTGGGATTAAAGGCGTGCGCCACCACCGCCCAGCAAAAATTGTTTTCTTTTAATTCACCCTTCTCCCACAAAGTTCATAGACACAGTATCCTTCAGTATTTCTGTCCTGTCCCTCTCATTAGGGAGCAAGGTTATTTATAAGACAGGTCAACGAGGAAGGAAATGATGAGGTTTTCATTTATTTTATTTTTAAAAGATTTGTTTTTTATTTTATGTATATAAATATTTTTGTCACATGTATGTATGTGTGCCACGTGATTGTCTAGTGCCTGTGGAGGTCAGAAGAGGCTGCCAGATACCTCGGAACTAGAGTTACGATGGTTGAGAGATACTACGTATGTGCAAGAGCAGTGAGTGCTTGAGCACTTATGCACTACACAGTCTCTCCAGCTCCTGGCTTGGCTTTTGAATCATTATTTGTAAGACTTCAGGTCATGTTTGTACTGGGGATAAGATCAATGGTAGCGGTTCTTTCTGAAGCGCTTTGCTACACCCGCCTAATCCACAGTCCCTTCAGACAAAACAGAAGGAAATAGATAAATAAATAGACCCATAGCAGCCTACCATCGCCAGCAAATAGCTTCTTGAGATTAGAGCCATGGGTTGTCTTCACAGTTGGCTGGAAGCTGGCTTAACAATATACTAAAGAGACACAGGACAGGCAAATTTCATCCCATGAGAGTATTAGGAAGGAGCAAGAAGATCACTATTTTGATTTTATAAATTTTTCCTGAGATTTTGCAAGGCACCACTTGGCACTGTGGGGATTTCAAATATAAACATGACCAAGTCCTTGCTCTCTAGATGCTAACAATAGAGTGGGAAAGTAGACACATGCACAAGCAATTATACTACAAGGTAGATCCTTTGATAAGGATTATGATTTTAATAACTTCTCTAATAAGACAAATATGCCTGTGTTTTCAAACAGCAGCTGGTGGAAGCTGAGCATGGTTTCCCCCCGTTACTTCTTTTTCTAAGAGAACATAACGAAAAGTTGTGGTACCTTTTAAAAAGATCAAAGAAGATTTCTCATTTACACATATTGTGAGGTCAATCTTTACATCTCAAGTCTATAAAGTTAACGTTGCATTTGTTCTGTCGTTATTCAGAAATTACAGTTCATGAATTTCTGATAATGACAGATAAGACATTACAAATTCAGCAGAGATCCTGATTAGCAGCAGGCTGTTTGAATGGATGTCCAAGGTTGGAATAATAGAAGAATGTATGGGGGTATTTAACTCTTATCCCACTTTTGGGGGAAATGGTTGCATGGAGAAGGTCAGTGCTGTTTTATTTCCATTTTTGTGACTAATTTCTTTTGTCTTAGAACCTGATATGGCATTGGAATTACCCATTCCTACAGTGACAGGAGTACTGTGGTAACATCTGTAGCAGTGCCAATGATGGGAAGTCTCAATAGATGGATGCTTCCTTGACCTAGGGATTCACCAGAGGATCTCAACAGGATTTATAGATATTAAGTATCCAAGCCTCGAATCAGTTCATAACCATGGCTATTACACAGGACTAGTGCTCTGAACCAGAGAAGCAGTAGAGAAACAGAAAATTCCTCAGGGAATATCAAACAGACTGAGCAGTGCAGACCTTCCTGGGAGTCTAGGATGGACATTTAAGAAGATGTCCAACTTTATTACCCTTAAAATTTACTGGGGCAACTTGTTAAATAACAATAGTCACATGCTTGGATCCAAAGATTCAGAGCTAAGATCCACAAATAAGAGAGAACATTCACATTTGTCTTTCTTTGTCTGGGTTACTTCACTCAGTATATTTTCCAGTTCCACCTATTTACCTGCAAATTTTATGATTTCATTATTTAACAGTGGAATAGAATTCCAATGCGTAAATATATCACACTTTCATTATCCATTCATCAGTTGATGGACATTAGACTGTTTCCATTTCCTAGCTCTTGAGACTAAAGTGGCCAAGACAACTGACCAGGTATCTGTGAAGTAGGATATCAAATCCTTAGACAGATGCTAAGGAATGCTATAAATGAGTCAGGTGGTAGATTTCCTTTTAGCTTTTTGAGAATTGAAAACACTGATTTCTGTAGTGGCTTCACAAGTTAGCAACTCTCCCCTCAGTGGGTGTGGCTTTTCCTTTCCTGAAATCCTCACAAGCATTTGTTGTTAGTTGTTTCCTTTCTGGCTCTTAGTCAGGGTAAAATGATAAATTAATTTTCATTTCCCTAACTGTTAGGATGTTGAATACTTTTTAAGGGATAGTTTGTTTTAGTCGTTTTCATTTCTTCTTCAGAGAACGTTCTGTTCAGATCCATAGTCCATTTTAAAGCTGGGTTATCTGCTTGCTTAGCTCTTTGGTTTTTAAGTTCTTTACGTATTCTGGATAATAATCCTCTATGAGATGAATAACTGGAAATACTCTCTTTCCAATCTTTGGGATGCTTCTTCACTCAATTTATTAATTTCTTGGCTGTATAGGAGCCTTTTCATTTAGTGAGGTTCAATTTGTCAACTGCTGGCCTTAATTCCTATGGAAATGGAGTCCTATTCAGAAAGCTCTTGCACATATATTTTGTAGTATACGGTCAATGTTTCTTCTAGCAGTTTCTGAGTTTGGGTTTCAAATGAGGGCTTTGGATGACCTGGAGTTGATTTTTGTGTGGAGTGATAGATATGAGTCTAAATTCATTCTTCTACGTGTGGTCGCCCTGTTTCCCCTGCACCATTTACAAATTATACTGTCAATTATCCAGTGTACATTTCCAACATGTTTGTCAAATATCAGGTGACTATAATTTCATACACTGGGTCTTCTATTCTGTTCCATTGATCTATATGTCTGTTTTGGGCTGGAACCAGGCTGTTTTTATTGCTATAGCTCTGTAATAGAGCTTGAAATCTGTCATGGTAATTTCTCTAACTTTGTTCTTTTTGCTCAAAGATTACTTTGGCTATCTGAGATCTTTTCATTGTAGATCTTTTTTTCTATTTCTGTGAAGAATTTCATGGTGAGGTTGAATGAGAGTATATTGAATCTGTACATTGCTTATGTTAGGATGATCATGTTCACAATATTTCTTTGACACAGGACTTGAAAGAACTAAGCTGAAATTGACCTGGAAGCCTCCTCATTGAGGACTAAGTTTCATAGTATTTGAAGATACTATACAAGCTGTCAAGGGAGAAAAATCAATTAATAGTCATATCCCACTGTATGCCTTTAGACCACACTGGCCAGAGTAGCAAGATCACCCCAGTGGTGCACTTTTATCTTAGGGCTGATCAACAGAGGTCTAATTGTGTTTGGTGCCTACTTAATGGGGGAAGTTTTATACCTAAACCTAGCAAACACTTATGGCTGGAGAGGTCAGGGACCTTAGAGGAGACTCCACTAAACTAGCATAATTTCTAAACGTGTTCTGAATACTTTTTCTTATATCCTCAGATAAGTGTTACTCTCACCTCTCATCACAGAAGCTTCTTTTGCAGTTGATGGAAACTTTTGATGAAACCCATAACCAATCAAAGCTCAGAGAACAATTGACCATGGGTTCCCAACCTCCAATTAGCACATCCAAAGTGCAACCCTCTACCTAAGATATGGGTAACATGTGTAAGAGAGGACAGATGTCTTGTCATAGCCAGAGAACCAGGATCTGTTGCAATGTATCTTCTAGACATGACAGGAGAGCTGCCCCTATGAAATCTCAATGATATAATCACCTAAACAAGACCTGCATGGTGACAAAGTCAGTTGACATTGCCATCATTGCTGGAGAAAGAAAATCTCTCAAGATCACACCCCTAAAATTGAATAGCTACCAGCAATCAATGGCTTCTGAAAGAGAGGGAATCAGTCTTCTCCAGGTATTAGATTCCTGTTAGATCATATATGCATATACAAATACATATAAGCATCCAATAATAATTACTGAAAAAAGAGGCCATGGTGTTGAAGGAGAGCAAGGAGGGGCATATGGAAGGATTTGGAGGGAGATAATAGAAGGGAGCAATGTCAGAAAATAAATACATTCTCAAAAATGACCAAATAAACAAAAAAAGGAAGCCTATAAACCTCTTACAAGTGTAAAACTCTGTATCATTCCTGGATATTCTTACACTATTAAAAACAGAGAGAAAAGCATTTAAAGATAATTAAAGTTTCAGTTTCATGTTTAAATATATCATTAACAGGATGATATTGGGCCAGATCTTTATAGCATCAAACTAAACAGAACTGAACCATTGAATATGGAGAGTGAAAGGCTACCTCCCATGTAAATTTGGAGTCGCCAATCAAAGCAGATATGCGAGAGAATGGAAAACAAATAAGCATCAGTCTAAGGCTAAGTCACACCATTTTCCATAGCCCAGAACATCATATTCACTCACTTATTTATTTATTTTGTGTTAGGTTGGGAGGATAAGGCCCTTACAATAGCCTCTGGGTACATCAACCGAGTTTTATAAGAAATGTTCTACAGTTCCTGTATAAATTCTGACCAGCTTAAAGTGAATACCAACTCTGTTATTTAAAAGGATTTCTGGTTTGTTTCAACTTGAAAGTGATTTAATAGGAAGCCCAGAGAGAAAAATCTTTCTCAGTAATCAAATTATAAAAAGTAAGGATTAAAAGTATTAAGAAGTTTAAGCAAACTTTTCAGCTACTCTGTGTTGTTCACGAGGAGGGGGTCATTTGAAGTTGGCTATGGGAGTAAGTACAACAAAACTGTAAGAAAGAAAAACACAAAAAACTTCACAAGTGTTGGGTTCATTATATGTCTACAGCCACAGTGTTTTTCAAACACTTGGGTTTGGCCAAACCCTAGGATCCCCTTCCTCAGAGACGTTTTGCCTCTGTCTATAGATCTTTTTCTGAATGTATAAAGGCAACTATACTTTACAAATAAAGTTCTCCTACATTTTCAGATTCATCTGTGCTTAGTTCATCAAAATGTTTTGTTTTGAGCCTGCGTTTGGGGAAAGACCTGTGATCTTTTTACTAGACTTTTGAAACTTTTTTTTTTCTTTTCTTAGAAACAGGAAGACTCTTCAGCCAGCAGCAAGCAGGGTTAAACTCAGAGTGTTAGAATGGGCTTGCCATTTAGAAGCCAGGACTCCAAATAGGTCTTGAGCTTGGCCAAACATTCCTTCCCTTATTTATTAGGTGAGAAGAAAACATTTAGGATAAAAGGAGAAACGATTCGAATGGCAATGCATTCCTTAGTCCTTTATAAGCAAAACAAATCCATGGCTCCTTTTTAAATTAGGTGAATATCTTTTAAAAAATTGTCAAAAATCAATTTTGTGTTATTTTTATCTTTATACTATAGACGTTTGTGAAATATGTGTGTATGTACAGATTTATAGAAGTCATACACTTTCTACTAAAATATTATTCAGCCACTGCTTTTTTTAAGAGAATAAATTATATTATGGTAGTATTTAGTGATGACAAAAGACCTCCAAGGAGCTTAGGGTTAAATCAATAATAGATCCTTAACAGGCCAGCTCCTCAAATATAGAAAATCAACCTACCCTTATCACACTTTAAGAAAAGTGAGTTGTGAGATAAGATTGAGAATAAACTGATTAATGGTTTCCAACAAGACAATATAGGCAACACTAGTCTGTGGGTTTTTTTTTTAAACTTTCTAAATCTCCAATAAAAACAGAGAAACTAGAATAAGAAAACAAAACTTCATAGCCAACATCTACAGAAAATTTCCAAGAAAGATTCTTCCAAACCCCCAAAACCTGGACCTGCCATCAAGTTTACATGTTATCAGAGGCTCTGTGGGGAAGAGAAGCAATTCTGATGAATATGAGGGCCAGGAACCAAATTCCAAGCAGATATTTATGCCATAAACATGATGTCCTTGCTAGTGTTGAAAGCTCAGCAAGCCAATGTGAGATCAGTAGACACATGTGAGAAGGTTTTTCTGAGATTGTGGTTCTTGAGTGAGTTCAAAGGGCCACTAAACTCCAGATCAGGGTTGGAGTCTTGAAGCCAAGACCTCTCCAAACAGAAAAACCTAAAGCCTGTTTCAAAATGAATGCCCAATCTCCAAGAGAGAGAGAGAGAGAGAGAGAGAGAGACAGAGAGAGAGAGAGAGAGAGAGAGAGAGAGAGAGAGAGAGAGAGAGAGAGAGAGAGAATGAAGAAATATCTGTGAGGGTACAATCATCAGAAGCAGAGTAAAAACACTAAGTGCAATGGAGAGAAAAACTCAAGAATAAATATGGAGAAATCTGAAGTCATGAAGCTAAGGAAGGCCATGTGATCCTACCTTTCTTTGCATAAGTGAAAAGACTTCACAGTTAAAAATCATGAAAAGGGGCGTATATTCTTGACAAATGTCACGCAACATTTTATGAGGAAAAACAATAATGAGCAGAAAGCCATTGTTTTAAAAGCTAATTGAAAATGAAGGAAGGGTAACAGAATTAGAAATAGCATCAGAGGTAAGCTGATAGAAGGAAGGAACATTTAAAAAGAAAAAGACAAAACAAAGGCTTAGGCGGAAAAAAAGTTTAAAACATTTCAAAAATGATGACTAACCCAGGAAACATACAAAAACAAATGGATTTTAGAGGATGGCTAAAGCCTTTGGAGACATGCATAATACCTTGTGAATAATAGAATATAAGAAAGAGGAAATTAAAAGCAAATGTAAAAGTAAAAACAATTAAAAACAAGTTAAAAGCAATAGTGAGATAGAAAAAGGCAAATGAAATCAACCCTCATGTAGAAGATGGTCCCACTGAAAACACCTTAGTCACATTATTGATATTAAAATGTGTATTTCAAGAAAGCGTTTCAGAAATGAAGTTCAACATTAAAGACCATAGTTACTGAAAGGGAAATCACCTACATAGAAAAAGTTTAATCAGAAGAGATTACACTGAGACATAATCTATTAAATTTGATTTTTTAATGAAAACACAGATTTTTTTTTGAATGTGTCGACAGAAAGACCATGTCACCTGTAAAGGAAAGAAAACTGAGAATGTTGTAAGGATTTAAGCTGGTCTAGCACAGGGAAGGTGGCAGCTCCTTTTCTAAAGTCCACGACTTCACTAGCTCTGGAAAGCTGTCTAGGTTTCCAGTGCCAGACACGATTTCATTCTTGTTGAATGGGTCCTAAGTCCAATTAGACAGCTGTTGGTTACAACCAAGATGTGAGTGCCACTTGTTGCCCCTTTACAGGTATCGTGCCATGTGGGCCACTGGAGTTCATAGGTCTTTGGCTGGGTGGGACTATTAACTGATTTCCTCATTGTAGGCAGAGTTTTCTTTCCTGCCTGCCAGCTCCCAAATAACCAACATGGAGACTCAATATTAATTATAAATGTTCAGCTGATAGCTCAGGCTTATTACTAACTAGCTCTTACAACTTAAATTAACCCAAATTTCTTATCTAAGTTCTACCATGTGGCTCATGGCTTGTTACCTCATTTCGTATACATACTACTTCCTCTGTGTCTAGCTGGCGACTCCCCAGACTCTGTCCTTCTTCCTCCCAGTATCCTCCTAATCTGGCTCTCCCACCTAATCTCTTCCTGCCCAGCTACAGGCCAGTCAGCTCTTTACTAACCAAAGAGAGTAAAACATATACACAGTGTGGTGATATAGATATACTGTGTACCCTAATAAAATTTGCCTGAAGATCAGAGAATAGAACAAGCAACTAGATTAAACATAGAGGCCAGGCAGTGGTGGTACAAACCTTTAATCCTAACACTCCTTTAATCCAGATAGATCTCTGAGAGTTTAGTCACCCTGGACTACATAAGATTGATTCAGTCTAGAAGAGAAAACAGAGCTAGGCAGTGGTGGCACACACCTTTAATCCCAGTACTGGGAAGCATACATGCCTTTAATCTCAGGAAGTGATAGTTGGGTGGAGAAAGGTATGTAAAGTCTGAGGAGACAGAAACTAAAGGCTTTACAGCAGAAGCATCCCTTTCAGCTGGAGGTTTTTTTGGCTGAGGAAGCTCATTTGGCTAGAGGCCTATTGGCTGAGGATTTTCAGGCTAAGGAGTCCTAGAGGTAAAACGTGGCAGTAGGTTGTTCTTTTGTCTTTCTGATCTTTCAGCATTTACCCCAATATCTGGCTCTGGATTTTTTATTAAGACCATTTAGGAATTCATGTTACAATACAGTGTACAAAGATTCTTCCACAGAATTTCCCCATTTTTCTCTAATTAAAAAGGAAGGTTTTAACTTTAACATAGTAAAATTATATACAACAAAACAGTTATCAAATAAGAATTCCAGGTAAAATATTCAGCCATTTGTAGTTGGCAAAATTAGAGAAAATACTCTATTATTTATCTTTGTGAGTCTAAAGTTTTATACCTAATTTACCTTTTATCATAACTAAGGAAAACTTTAAGTCTAATTTTTTAGTCTTTAACTTCCTCAAAGATCCAAGAAGGGTGTAAATGTTACCTAATGACAGTGACATCTGTCTGCCTGGACAGTCACCCAAAGTTCTGTAATGTTGGGGCATCCGACTCTGGCATACACGACAGACATTTCTGAGAAGCAGGGAATTCTAAAGGACTGGCCCACCTTGTCTTGACAAAGTTTTGCAGTTCCTTTCTTTGGCATCTTGCTGGTCCAGTTTGGACAGTACACTGTCAGGAATTGAGGGAACGGTAGTTTCTTTGCCCAAATGGTTAGTTTTGGCCATAAAAAAGCAAACTCTATATAGAGATTCTTCAATGCCCATCATCTTCTTTTGAAGTAAATGGGTACTGTCAGGAAAAGCCTTAGGTTATTAAACATATTTAATGCCATATTCTGTAGGTCTTTGAAGTGTTTGAAGACTATCTATCTGTCTATCTATCTATCTATCTATCTATCTATCTATCTATCTAAATATATCTGTGTATGACCTTGAAGACATACCTAACATGACTATAAGCTTTACTATTATAGATGACTATTAATCTTTATTTCTTAATTATACATTACGTTTTTAAATAAGTTACATAAGTACAATACCCCAAACAGGAGTAGAAACATACAAATAGTATAGTAAAAATAACTTTAAATTTGTTTCAATAAAGCAAAATCCATACCAATGTAAACTATTTTTAGGTTAATAGTTGTTGTTTTTAGATTAAAGTAGATTCAATAATCTACACATTTATTCTATCATTTCTATATCCCCCTTTTTCTTTTCAGAACAAGATCCCTGAATCTTATCTCCTTTGTTTATTTTTTTTTCTGACCATGGCCAATAACAACTTATAATCAACCCCCCTTAAAAGATAACAAACATCCATACCCGATATTTTGGAAATGTGTGCATCATTTTCTAGACTACTTCCTGTTGGCTAGGAGTACTAGTATCTTTGGGGGAACCTTTGACAAAACTGGGATAATAATGAAGTACCAGCTGGAGTAGCCAATGAGGTTGGATCATCTCAGCCAGTGGCCGGCCTTAAAGCTGTTTTGTATGTGGAATTTGGAGGGGACTGTAACAGGGACATTTTGAAATGCTGGGTCACCTGGGCCATACATTTTCATTGTTGTTTGGTCTCTTTGTTCTGAAAGTACATAAACTTTTAAAGGCAACATACGTTACAAGTATGGAATATGTTGTGTGCACAAGTCATTTAAAGATGATTTTTATGCTTCATGTTTGAGCATGTAAAATATATGTCATGTGTCTTGTAGTTCTTCTAGGTTTATTGGTTTTTTGTCTGTAACTAGTATTTCAGTGGGTCTTCCTTGATCAAACTTGATCCACATGAACTTGGAATGAATCCACAGCCTCTCATTTCCTGTGGAAATGAGAGCATAACCTCTTGCCTAATGAATATATCTTTCACTTTCATTTTGAAGTCAAGACATTTTAAAAATATATAGGTTGGTTTAATCCACCACTTTTTATAATCCAATGTGTCTTAGTAGCTGTCATGTTTTATTAACAATCAGAAAATCTAAATACAGCACAATAACATACAGACTCTCTGTGTATTTCCCATCATTACATGATTTACTATATATATATATTTTTTACTCTATTTCTTTTTAAGTACTTTATTTTTTTAAACATTTTTTAATCTATGACTGTCTTTATGCTTTTTCTCTTCTCTCCCAAGCCTTTGTACATTTTTAAACACACTGTAACCTGTTTAGAGGTTTTGTTTTGTTTTGTTTTGTTTTTTCATCTGAATCTGTCTTTACTGCATATTTGTAACCTTTTCTGTCTGCATGCGCAAAACCCCAAACCCACCATGCAGTTCACTGGTGGAGCTTGGGCTAGCAGCTTAAGCCCACAGTCAGCAGCTGGAAGACACCTCTCTATACTTTAACCCATGTGAAAGACTGAGGGAACCCATCATGACACTTAGCTCATGGCATGTTAGCAGCTGCCAGGAGACACGTCTCTGTACTGTGACTGACATGAGAGACACGAGACTAGGAAGTCACATTTGGCTGTGGTGATATTGTATCTCCAATATATTGTCCACCCTAATAAACTTATCTGGGGCAAGAGAACAGAACAGCCACTAGACAGACATAGAGGCCAGAAAATGGTGACACACACACCTTTAATCCTATCGCTTGGGAAGCAGAGATCCATTAGGATCTCTGTGAGTTCAAGGCCACACTGGAAACCACCAGGCATGGTGACATACACCTTTAATCTCAGGAAGTGATGGCAGGAAGCAGAAAGGTATATAAGGCGTAAGGACCAGGAACTGAGTTTTTTAAGCTTTTAGGCTTTTAGCAGCAGTTCAGCTGAGATCTATTCGGATGAGGACACAGAGGCTTCCAGTTTGAGAAAACAGGATCAGCTGGGGAATTAGTGAGGGGAAGTTGGCTAGGGCTTGTTCTGTTTCTCTGATTTTTCAGTGTTTACCCCAATATCTAACTCCTGTGCTTTTTATTAATAAGACCTTTTAAGATTCATGTTACATTTGGCTCCATTTTTGTCTGTTTAGAACCTTTTTAAAGCTTTCTTGGGTCTTATGTGGATGTAAGTGCCAGACTTTTGTTGGGTTTGGTTTTGTTTTGTTTTTTGGGTTTTTTTTTTTTTTAATTCTTTGGCTCTTTGTACTCTTTAGTCTTTACTCTTTGGGGAGGCCACCACCCGGGTCCCAAATACACACAGAGACTTCTTTCTTATGAATGCCTGGCCTTAGTTTGACTTGTTTTTAGCCAACTTTTCTTAACTAATTATCCCGTCTATCTTTTGCCTCAGGGCTTTTTTTCTCTATTCCTGCATACTTTTATTTACTTCTTACTCCATGACCAGGTGTGTAGCTGGGTGGCTGGCCCCTTGTGTTCTTCCCTCCTCCTTTTCTCATTCCTTGACCCTCCTTTTTTTTTTTTATTTATTCTCTCTGTCTGCCAGCCCTACCTATCCTTTCTCTGCCTAGCCATTTAACTCTTTACTAGACCAATCAGGTGTTTTAGACAGGCAAAGTAACACAGCTTCACAGACAGAATTAAACAAATGCAACATAAAAAGAAGGACACGCCTTTGCATCATTAAAACAAACATTCCACAGCATAAACAAATGTAACACGCCTTAAAATAATATTTCACAACACCAAAAATTTGGGCACCATTTGTAGGTGGACTTTTCATTCCTGTCTGCCAGTTCCCAAACAAGCAACATGGAGACTCAATATTAATTATAAATACTTGGCTGATAACTCAGGCTTATTACTAACTAGCTCTTACAACTTAAATTAACCCATATTTCTTATCTAAGTTCGACCACATGACTCATAGTTTGTTACCTTATTTCATACACATCCTGCCTCCTCTGTATCTGGCTGCTGACTTCTCAGACTCCATCCTTCTTCTTGTCAGTGTCCTCCTAGTCTGGCTCTCCTGCCAAGTCTCTTCCTGCCCAGCTATAGGCCAGACAGCTCTTTATTAACCAGTGAGAGTAATACATATATCCAGTGTACAAAGATTCTTCCACAGTACCTCCCTTGGCAGCTAAGTAGTATTTTCTGGTACAATCTAAGGTAGACCACAGAAAGGAGGCTTTCAGGTTAGATCTAGCTCAAATCATCTGAGTGCTGTGTCCTAAGTGTACAGTATCTTCACAAACAGAAGCATACCTTCAAGCCCTGAAAGGCAACCATGCACTACACTGATAGTCTATACTGTTTGGGAGTCACTTGGACTAACCTTGACCAAACATTTGAAAAGAGGTTTCTCATGTCTGATACTGGGGGCTTTGTTAGTCTACAGTTCTTGTGTGTAGCACTGTCAGCCCAAGTGGCATAACTTCCTTTAAGGTAGGTGTGTGTGTGTGTGTGCGTGTGTGTGTGTGTGTGTGTGTGTGTGTGTGTGTGTGTGTGTGATGTATAATCTTTGGTAAATATAAAATAATATTGTTCCTGGGGGCTTTATCAAAAAAACCTTGATGTTATTTGTCCTTATGTCTCCTCTTCTGCATTGTCCTTCCTCTCTCCTCCCCAGTTGGAGCTCCCTTCCCATTTTCCCATTTCCCACTTCTGTCAACTGTATTCCCCTCTCAAGCCCCTCTACCTGCTCACACTTTCTTGGTTTTGTGGTTACTCCATGGCGAATACTCTGTCTGAAGATTTGGAGCTAGGAATGGAGATAAGAGAGAACACAACACATTTGTCTCTCTGGGTCTGGATTACTTCCCTCCATATTGTCTTTTCTAAGTCTGTCCATTCACCATAAATTTCATTATTTCATTTTCCTTTATAGATGAATAGCATTCAATTCTGTGTTTGAGCTACATTTTAATTGTCCATTCATCTGTTGAAGGATAGTTAAGTTATATATATTTGCTGACTGTCGTGTGAATAGGGTTAAGTATGTCTGGAGTATGACAAATCCATCAGTCAAGCAGTAGCACAGCTGGGTCATATGGTAGATTTATTTTTAGTTTTTGGTTTAGCTTTTGATTTCCTAAGTGGCTGGGCCAGTTTGTATCTCCAATCAGTGAATGAGAGTTTCTTTCTCCCCACAACCTCACCAGTATTTGTTGCTCACAAATAAGTGTAGCTACTTCAAAATAAGCCTCTTTTTACAGCAAATGAGACCATCACAGAAAAATCACAACTGGACATAATACGGAGATCTGTAGGTTGTGGAAAAGCCAGCTCCTATGAACTTATCTACATAATATTAACAGCATCTATGGCTCAGAGAGTATCTCAGAAGAATGGAAGGAAAGATTGTAAGAGCCAAAATACCAGGAAGCATGCTGTAGAACAGTATTTCCTAGAAATAGCCATATAAACAAGACCATAAAAATGACAATTGCAATGGTCATATTAACATGGAAGGAAGAAAATCTCATGTTATCCATCTTTAGACTAAGAACTGTAGGCAACTAAGGACTGCTTGGAAGAGAGAGAATTAGCCCCTTCCAGGGATGAATCCCCTTATTGGTTATTCATATACTTACAAACAACAAAAAATGAATTTAGTAGATTGTATTGACATATGTGTACATATTTATACATGTATACATATCTATAATATTGATAATCAAAGAAAAGGAGGCTATCAATTTGAAAGTTAAGGGTTCATGCAAAATTTTGAAGGAAAGATACCTGGGATTAACTGGTGGGAAAAAAGGGGAGGAGGATACAATTCTATTTTAATTAAAATGCATTTAAAACATTGTTTTAAATAAAAAGAAAATTTGTCTCTCATATCTTCATGAGAAAAGACAATGAAAGATTGTAATTTACCAATATTTGAGTTCCAAGGAGGGGGGAGTTCCATTTTTTTTAATCCACAGGCAGATTGATTTTCAAATAAAAATGCTGAACTTTGTGTGAGCAAACAAGAACTTAGAAACAATGAAATATAATAACTGATACCATTGAGGATTTCCCTGAGAATTATACTATAGGATAAATTTCAGACAACCAGAAGGGCTGTAAAGCAAATGAAGAACAGGCATGAGAAATGTTGGAGAGCATTTAATATAAATATGCTTATCTAACTAAGCTTAAATAATCATAGAAGTGAACGAAGCATATAGTATATAATGTCTTTGTGTGTTGAGGATGTGGGCACAGCCCAGCAGTAAAAAGTAGGAGAGGGTGTATAAAAAGAAAGTAAGTATTGTAATTACCCTCAAAAGTGATGTTATATGATAAATCAAGTTTGAAATTATAGAGTTAGAATATCTCTGTAACAAAAGCCATCAACAAAATAGTGGATCTAGAGAATCATTTTAGTGGTAGTCAGCACTATAGAAAGAAATAGTCATACCTGTGCCTCCTGATGAAAAGCCATGTTACCACCTATGAAGCTTCTTAGTATATAAAAGGCAGAGAGAGAGAGAGAGAGAAATAGCACCTGCATGTATTCACACACAAGTTATTGTATAATAGCATATATATATGTATATATATATATATATATATATATATATATATACTAACTACTATCAGATTATATCAAGTAGGTATTTAAAATCTTCCATATTGTGATAAAGATACAAGATGGCATAATATATTTCAAATGAAATATCATATAATAAATGATTCTTTAGCCCATAACCTGCCATTTTCAGGCTGTTTAGGATGAAACTTCCAGTTCAGAGTTTATTCCCCTGAAATTATTAGTGTTCTCTACATTATTTATTTCCATGACTAAAATGACCTTTCTATGACTTACATTTGAATCAGTTTTTTTTAAGTATCCTTTTTATCAATAGCCATTTCATAGCAGACCTCTATTTGACTATCGTTTTGTCTGTGACTCTAGATAGTTTGAAACGTTAAGGCTGTGAAGTAGATACAAAACAAGAGTTTTCAGGACTAGCAAGTATGAGAACCATTTTCTGATTAGAGCTAAGCCCCACTCCACAGATTAGAACCCACACCTGCCTCCATTCTTGGGCTAAGAATCTATGTCTAGACCTATGGGTCCTAGGAGGGAACCTACTATTATTATGTTGCTAAATGGACATCATAGCACTGAACTGACTCCCAATAACGTATTGTCATATCCACAGATCAATGTATCTCTCATCTCTTATCTGAGAAGTTTCTCCTTTCAATAGATTGTGATTACCACAGTGACTAACAAGTGGCCAATATGCAACGAATAAGAGACTGTGAAATGCTCTGGCCCAAAGCAAACACATAGACAGCAATTCCCCTCCCAAAGCTCAAGTATCATTGCAGAAGAATGGGGTGGAAAGAGTGCAGAAGCCTGATGTGGTGAACGACTACAAGGAAACAGTATCTTCTGGACACAGCAGGGCAGCTGGACACATGACTTCTTGGCAGCTGTGACAGCATGCACAAGACAGAGCAAGCCCAAGCCAGACCATTCCCTAGAAAGAAGAAAGGAGCTGAGCGCATAATCCCACATGAACCATGGAGCAACTTGCAATATATTATTTGATGGAAGAGGGAGAGGCAGTTTTCTCTAAGTGTGTAGCCTCTAGTTACTTGAAAACTCTAGAATAGAAGAGCATACATCCAAGAATATTTGTGTAGCACAAAATTGGTCTTGGAGGAGGTGGTTGGTTGGTTTGTTTATTTGTTTTTGGCACAAACTAGGGTGAGTGAGGAAATGGAAGTGAATTGGGAAAGAGTTTGAGGAGGGAGGTGAATATGTTCAAAACATGTATGAGATGCTCAAAGAAGTAACTTTAAAAAAAAAAAAAAAAGATTAAATGAGAGTTTTCAAATATCTTCCCTGCCAAAGCAGTCATCAGTTCCATTGATGCAAAAATGTTCTTTAGCAGTGGCATCATAAAGGAACCTTACTCAAAGCGATGCATCAAACCCCAGTGAACATTGCTGAAGAGTCCAGCACTTGCTAGACTAGCCATATTCTTGAGCTTTAGATTTAATTTAGAATCCCCATCCTAATGAATAAGGTGGAACCCGGCAAGAACAATTCATATTGGTCTCAGGTCTCCACATGCATGCACTCACATATACAAGTGAACCCACAATCACATGCATACATAAATGCATGTTCATCACACACATGCAGACTAGAAGAAAAGGAAACAAGACTGTATACTGCAGAGCAAGGGACAGAGCATCGAAGAAAAATACTCCAATCCCCTTGAGCTGGTCTAGCGTCCATACTCCAGCTACATAGTTATCTTTTGTCACTTGGTACCTGAAATATCAGAGGTTAGTTATCAGAAATGTAGAATCCTTCTTGCCTAGAAAGAACTGAGTGTCCCTGACAACCAGAACTGACAACTAATCAGATCTTCTCACCAAGGCCATTAATGCTCACATCCACCTCTAGCTAGGTCTTAGAGAGCCTCTGTTTGGTGGAACATGAGCCATAAGTAGAATCCTTGCCTCAAAGGAGTCTAAGAAATACAGCTTTTGCTTTCTAGAGGAGAGGCAAATGCCCTCTGTGTGAGCTTAAATGCCTTCTCCTGTGTCTTATGTCCTCAAATACTTAGAAGTCAAGCTGCACTTCAATGCAAACACAGCTGAGTCCCCTAACTGGCCTCAAAGAGATCTTTTGACCTGAATACCTTTAGTTGTCTTCACTAAGTTTGTGAACTATTTGCTAATCCTTTATGAGAATACTATTAAGCCAGACTCTGTATGTAATGTGTTCAACTAATACAGGGCAGAGCAAAGGGTGGACTCTCAGAAGGCATGTGCCTGCAGAACCATCTGCTACATTTTGAGCTTCATGGAAATCCATTTATTCGGCAGACCCACATTCAACTTATTTTGTTTAAACCTTTTTCCTTATGTAAATGTATACATACTGTTGCATATGTTAACATGTACTTTTTTTTTTTGGTTTTTCAAGACAGGGTTTCTCTGTGTAGCTTTGCGCCTCTCCTGGAACTCACTTGGTAGCCCAGGCTGGCCTTGAACTCATAGAGATTCGCCTGGCTCTGCCTCCCGAGTGCTGGGATTAAAGGTGTGCGCCACCACCACCCGGCAACATGTACTTCTTAATGAAATCTATAATTTCATTTTAAATTACTTTTTAAAGTTACAGAAATTCAAAATGAGCATTACTATCTTTGGAGGAATATTTCAAATATAATGTAAGTATAGAATGATGTTAATAATGCCATACTATATTTAAAAAATAACTCCCAAATAAAATGTGGTAAAACACAAGTTCTACTGTGGGATGTCTTTCTATATGTTGTGAATATGTGTTGCTCTGATTGGTTGATAAATAAACCTTCATTGGCCTATGGCAGGGCAAGATAAACTGAAGACGAGATGAAGAAGGTGGAATTGGGGGAGAAGCCAACCTGCTGCCGAAGGAGCCACATGCCAACAGACCAGTAACACCATGACCAATGGCAACATACATATTAATGGAAATGGGTTGAGTTAAGTTATACGAGCTAGCTAGCAAAAAGTCTGATCCATAGGCCATGTAATTTGAAATTAATATTAAGCCTCTGAGTGATTATTTTATAAGTGAGGTGGAACCTTGGGGCTGGGTGGACCAGAGAAATTTATGGCTATAAAGTTTCAAAATTCATGTTCTTTAAAGTGGAATGCCAACCACTGCTCTTTTACTCAGCCCATGGTTCATTACTCGTGGCTACTTGGAGGCTTGAAAGGATCATGCAAAGTATACTTAATCATTTTCTTAAATTCCTTTCACTTTTCCCAGAGACTTGAAAATAAAATTGTTTAAATATCTATCAACTCAGTGAACTGTGAGGACCTTCTTTTCTGTAGTAAATGCACTCATAAATGCATGAATTCATTGAAGTCCCCTGACCACAGGACCTGATTTAGACATTGCATAACTGTATTCACAGAGCACTAAAGAAAACCAATGAGAACATTAACTTCATAGAAGACCATGAGCTCTTGCTAGAGAAGGCTGTAAAATATCAAGACAAATTAGGGACTCACTGAAGACAAAAAAGAGCAGTTTGACTATGATACAGAAAATATTGAAGAGCTAGCAAACATTTTAGTGATCTTAGGGAATATCATGATTCCTGCCTCAGTATCTTGAACTGGTTTGGCACATGAGAAGGCAGATAGTATTTTAGAAATCTTTAGGTCCACTGGCCTAAAGCAGGTGCATTTCTATCTTTCCCATAGCTGGTGACTAAGGGCTTTCAACTGATAGAAACATTTATACACAAATATTTATGGTCAGCTGTTCAGAGTAATGTCAACTGATTTGGGAACGAAACTTCTCAACTAGTTAAAATAATGAAAAAGCAAGTCAGAGTAAAGGCGATAAACTACAATCTTCCGCTCTCACTCCCTGGGACTCCCACCACTGCCTGTAGAAATGTTTAACAAGTTTGAAAGGCCAGAGAATGAGTGGTCATTTTATAGGCCTCCTTATTGCTCTAAAGTTATTGGGCCAAAGTCAGAGGCAGTGACCAGCCTCTTTCAAGCTGGCCCAGGGTATCTGGCAAGCATAGTTCAAATCTCTGGAGAATATTTGCACCCTTACTCTGAAGTACAGACTCTGCTTGTGTTTACCATCTGGGCTTATTCTCCAGCCAATTAAAAAGATAAGCAGTTTCAGAAACATATGGTATACATTCTACTGTGCTTTAGAGAAGCTGTACAGTGTGTCCATAAAATCTATAATTTAACAAAGACTGTTACAGATCTACACTACAGTCTCAAGAAGCTTACCAGTTCAGATTGCTCTCAGCACAGTATTTATTTCGCCATTCTAAGAACGTGAAAATGACAGAATAGCTAATGTAATTGGAATTCTAAATTTTTTCCTCTTTTTAACGTTTACAAAAAAAAATACAAACCTTTGCTAGTCAGAATATGCTTATCAACATGTATTCTATTTTACATCTGTTTGCCACCTTATCAATTATAGTCTTAAAAAGACTTCCCTCATGCATCTGAAGAGATATATTAGATACTAATTCTATCAACTTCAAATACTATAATCTGATTAATTGAAAATGTGTCCGTTGACAACTGCTTTTGAAAATACTTTCAATCATTCTCTTATCCTATAAGACAAAAGCATGATTTAAGATAACAGTTATACTATATAAAAAAATATGTCAGTTTGAGATCATCTCTGAGTAGAATCTAGGAACATCTTTTGAATAAAGTTGTGTTTTTGTTTCCAAAGAGGTTGACCCATTCCCTCTAATTTATAATGTAGATTAACCAGACTATTTCACAGCAGTTGGGCTTTTTTTTTAACTTTGCTTCTTGTCTTTATTTTTAGTTCCTATGATGTTTTGTGCCCAGATGTGGGAATGCAGCTGAAGAGGGACTGATGCTCATTACTGAGTGAATATGCACATGAAGTCCAGATGTTAAAGTGTGATCACTTTTTTTCTATCAGCAAATAGATTTCTTTTTGTGTCATATTGAGATCAGATTAGACACTTCCTATGTGCTACCTTTGTCATTTGGAGCCCTTTAGTTTTCCTTTATTTTTCCCTACATCCCATCCCATCCCATTCCACTTCAGTCTCCCTTGAAGTTCAGGTCAATATGAATATTTAGTATATGCCTCTTACTTTGATAAACATACTTTAGGTCTGAATCAGAAGAGAAGCCTGTAAGGGGTATTTCATTTGTACTTCATAAAGCAAAATATTGAAAATAAACACAGAGAGGAGAGAGAGAGAGAGAGAGAGAGAGAGAGAGAGAGAGAGAGAGAGAGAGAGAGAGAGAGAGAGAGATTTTCTTGGGCATTAGTATCCTAATAAATAACAACCATGTGAACTAATCCATTATTCCAGAGCCAGAAAGCAGGCAAGCCATACGCCTAGAACAGATCAGGTGCTTAACTGCGAATAATATTTCATTTTTTCACTAGTTAACTCAAAATTCAACAAGAATATTTTTTTCTCATTTACCCTAGGAACACAAAAAGAAAGTGGTAGTTAATAGATAGTGTCACACATGAGATGAACTTAATCATTTTTAACCACAAGGAGTTTTTATTATTATTTATCTTTTAAAATATTTTCCAAAGTTGCTATCTTTAGTATTGGGCCTCATATTTCAGAAGCTTAAACATTTATCTGCATCTTGTTGTCATAGAAACAAATTGGAATATTGTCTTTCCCTGCAACATCAATCAATGTTTACTTTTAGTCCAGTATTTTGACACTCCAACATGACACTGTCATCTACAAAGCTCATGTTCAAAAGAAAAATGATGTTACAAAAAAAAAATTATCAGGCTTTAAGTAAGTTTATCGTTTGTGTTAGAGTACACATGCAGATATCCAACCACAGGATGGACCTGCCTGGATTTACATGCCGTAGCTGTATGAAAAAAAGAAGCAATTGTTTTCACACTTCTCCCTAAGGAAGGACATCTAAAGGATACCTAAGTTGATTCTATGGCTACTTTGTTTCAACTAAAAGAAGGCAATTGCTTATTATCCTCCTGTAATCCTACATTCTGCAGACAAATTACATGAAAAATCATCTCTCTAAACTTCATTTTCCTCTGCTACTCAGATTTTGAGACCCATAAGTTGAAAATAGATTAAAGGTGATCAGGGAACCTTCCTGATTTTTAGCAGGATTATGCTAAATTACATTGAAAATAGACTTTTCATAGGTTGATAAGGAAAACTATAGAAAATACTTAAAGAAAGTTATGATGTTTTCTAGTCCCACACATTTCACTATTAGAAACACTTTGTATATGTCATTATAAGCCTTCATACTAACACCTGACCCCAGAACACTAAACTCCAAATGCTGTGGTTGGTAGGCCCTGACAGCAATCGTTCTAACTGCTTGTACATAATAACACCATGTATTGAAATAATACACTATGCATCGAAATAATATTTTCACATGAGAAAAATGTAAGATTGATTTCCCCAAAACTAGCACTTCACTTGTTAGTATATTTTTAAAGAACATAAAAGTCTTGACAGCTGAAGCCTTCTCAATACTAATAAACTTTTAGCTGTGTGATCTTCGGGAAACAGCAACGATTCAAAATCTTCCTTGAAATTCAGTCTAGTAAGACATGACACAGCATAAATGACTTCTCCTCTTATTTACTGTTTTAAGCAGAAACATTGAAAAATCAGTTACGATAGAAGGTTAACTATTAAAGTCATGCAAACTTCAGGATTTAGCAGGATATGGACACTAAGTTTCAGAATCTCCTTAGTACATGGGATGCAATGAAGTATATAGTTGGGGGGAAAAAAAGGATCCAGAATCTCTTCCCTAAAAGAACAGGGCTAAGACAGATAAAGTCTCCTAGAGCATTACTACTGCCACCAACTGAAAGGGAGAAAAATAACAAAACAATCACAATTAAAATGGCTGAGAGACTAAACACGTCACTAACAGCGTACGTAACATTAGCATAAATGATAAGGATTTACACAACCTGAGAGAAGAGAATATAATTGTCATTTTCACACACTTCGTCTTTCATTGAAGAACTTTATCAAATTTTAATTTTCTCCATTTTAGAGAGGCATCAAAACACAATTCCGTGAACAAGAAAGGAGTACTGGACAGGGAAAAGCAATTCCTATCACAGGCTCTTAAACAAATTGGGATGAAGGACACTGAATCTACTCCCTGAAAGTATGAGGGGAATGCTAAGCAACTGCTGTACAGCGTGACAAGATAAAAGAGCTTCTAAAACACTGCCAGCAAGAGTTTTAAAAGTTAACAAGAGGACATAATTGAGATTATTGTATTTTTTTTTATTATCGGTTAGAAACATTAAAAGGCTGGAAAGAGAAGCCATGTAACCTGGATCTCTGAGAGAACAGTGACTGGTGATGAAAGGCGAAAGCTGGAGAGCTTGATCACTGCTTTTTTTTTTATGTCCCCTCTGCCCTTGGATTTTATAGTTGATTCTCAGGAACAAAAAGAAGCGTTCCTGCACTGACGATGGGTTACAATTTCTTAAAATTTAATGATGCTGACCATAATTTTAACACATTATTTTGTTTCCAAGTTATTAGGAGTATTTTTAAAGGCCGTGATAAGCTATGTGCTCAATAAAACAGTTGAATGTCAAGCTAATCACTTCATCCAGGACAGAGGTGACACGGACTGGCCATAAAAGCAATGACTAACTTAGTCTAACGCACATGGTGACTGCTAGCATGCCTCATTATGGAGGCAGACATAACTGCTCATGTTTGGCCGGCAAGAGTGAATCCTAAGAAGCTGAAACCTCTTCAGTAGGATTCAGAAGAAATTCAAGCATATGTTTTTATTACTGAGTGTTACATGTGCCACAAAAGACACATTTCACTTTTAAAAGATTATCTATACTATTCAAGATGACCTTTGAGACCAGTAGGTAGAATTTGTTTCCTTAGAGTGCTAAAAGTGATACAGGTCTCATCATTTTGACTGCTGATTTCTTGTTTCTCACATAGTCCAGAACTCAGATTTGCCTTGCTGAGTCTTGGCAAGCCTTAGGTTGGTATCTAGCAAATTCCCATCCAAAAAAAAAAAAAAAAGTGTTGCATACTACAACCATAACTCTGAGTAGTACTGAAATCCAAATGTGAATTTCCTGGAACACATATGGGAACACGAAGTCAACAGATTTCTGACACTGCATACCAGCGCTTGCATTTCTGCTACAATTGCTTGCCCATCATGGAAGAAAAATCTATTGCAATCTTTTCTGATGAGTTCAGAGAGACGTTGTAGGAGCCGCAATAGCCACTTCACTAGTCGGCTTTTAAGTTGTACAATCCATTTTCCACATAAAAGTGGATGAATGAAATATGCTTGTCCTGAGTTTATCAAGGTACATTTCCAGAATGCCCCAAATGTAGGATAATAAAACTGAATCACTTGCAATTATCCTTTGTGGAATGTCCTTATTCTCAGTTCCCTTCCCACTCTCTGATCCCCTCAGAATCTGAACAAGAGTGGGTGTTAAGAATCAGCTTTGCTGTTTTGTGCATTTTTGACTGCTAGGAGGTTTTTGTTTTGTGTTGCCTTAGAGTTTCCTTAACTATACTTGATTTCTTAGGAATCTGATTAAAATGCTGTTCAAATACATTTAATTTTTTAACTTATTCAATCTCCTACCTATATTTCATTCCTTTAAAAGATTTTTAATAATCATACACAGTATTGGCTACTATGTGGCATTTTCAGAAAAACAGTGTGTTTGTGATTGTACTCCCCGTCATGTCCACCACCCCTGTTGCCTCTGTCCTCCCTTGGACCCTACCTCTGTCTTTATTCCTCTTTCATGCCCATTCCTTATTTCTATAGAAATTCTACCAGAATAAAATTTACCCTAAATTGTAATTATACAGTTTCCCAAAGTAAATGTATCATTCATAATTTAAAAAAAATCAATAAAATTTTGAAAGCAACAGACAGACATAAAAGGTTGACACAAATAGGTTGCAAGTGTATCTCAGGTGGCAGAGTATTTGCCATGCAAGTATCTATTCACAGCACCACATAAATTGGGTGTGGTGATACACACCTCTGATCTCAGCACACAGAAGGTGGAACAGGAGGATCAGTACTTCAAGGTCATCCTAGGCCACAGAGAATTTGAGGCCAGCCTAGGCTTCAAGAGACCATCTCTAAATAAACAAAGATTGATTCAGAGGAGATAACACTTGACCCCAGCACAGATAATAATGTTTGGGAAACTCACCTGGATCTAGAGCAGTTGGTATGAAATCACTGCTTCTCCCAAAGTTTTCTTCAAAATGAGTTTTAATGACAAGAATATGACCTGAAGTGCCTCCTAACATGAAATAGTAGGCAAAACTGGTATTTTGGATATAAAATTTAAGCCATGCTCAGGACAATGGTTATTTAAAGTTTGGAAGGTTCTGGTTTGTAGGTGATATGCACAACTCAGATTCAGAGAGATGTGTTCAGATTAGGAAGATGCTTACCTGAGATAAAAAGGACTGCTTGGGGCAGATTTCTTTCTGATGAATGAGGTGATCGGAGTCCATTCCTACAGATGGAATGAAATGCAATGGAATAGTGCATACGAAGGCTATTGCCAGCCAGGTAATGGTGGTGCATGCCTTAAATCCCAGCACTTGGGAGACAGAACTAGACAGATCTCTGTGAGTTCAAAGCCAGCCTGGTCTACAGAGTGAGTTCCAGGACAGCCAGGACCATTCAACAGAGAAACCCTGTCTTGGAAAAAAGAATAAAGCCTATCAGATTTGTCTTCTGACTCTAGAGGATATGATCGTTCATGATATAGAGATAGCAACTTTGAAAGAAAAACAAGAATAAAAGTTGTAAGATATTGAAGTTCAAGTCAGTCCTTTGAAATGTACACACCAGGGGAAAATAATAACTAAAAGATTTGCCAATGACTTTTTGGCATTGGAATATACAGGACACAGCACTATCCCAGACCCAGGCATGATACACTACACAATTAACAATGTCTGCAGTAGTAGATACCATAAGTAGTCGGGGCTGTGGGTATTGAGAACATGACAGGACTATTACTCTGTATAGTTCCTGGATATTAGTGAGAAAGACTGAATCCAGGGAAGAATAGAGCAGCATATAGAAAGGAAATGTGGCTAAGTTCTCATAATCCATGTCCATGACAGCCTCTTCCAGGTTGCTATGACCTGGAGCAACAGGGGCTGCATACTAGTCTTGTGTATTAGTTAAAATTTTAAAAAAATGAATACTTCAGATTACAAAACTGAGGGAAAGCCTGACAACTTGCCATTTCTAAGCAGACAATGCCATGTGCTCGACTCCTGTAGAAACGTACTGCTCAAGAAACAGCAGCTGCATTAGGCAGCAGGTTGATGATTGGGAAATTGGGGATAGTGAAAAATGCTCTTGGAGCATTAACTACTTTCGTCTCACTAAAATTCTGCCCTCGGTTTCTGAAAGTCTGACTTTTTCCCCTTGCTATCTAGCCACTCCACCTTAAACTCACCCATCTCTCCTTTTGCTCACCCATTAAGTAACTTTCTGCTTAAAATTGTATTTCTCCACCTAAGGTTTTTCTATGTGCATTTTCTCCTGGCAGATCTTATCTCAAAATCTATATCTATAATTGAGTGCTTAAAAATGTACTACACAGTTAATGTGCTTAAGAGATGATAGGATCTAGTGAACAGAAAAAGGAGGTATCTCAGGTAAGAAAAATATAACACATTTTATAGTCCAAAATATTTTCACATAGTCAGATTACTTAAGAGTACATTAACTTGAGAACGTTAAACCTTAGCTGAGGAGAGGAATTTGAAGTGTTTTGCCTGATATAATCAGGCTCGGTGTGTTTGAAGAAACACTCCCCAAATTTCATACATTCTATTTTACCAAGAAAAACCCTTGAAGAATGAGGAATTCTCAGCTATTACTTAGTTTTATTTTAGTTGATCGGGTCTACCTCCTTTTAAAATGTCATCCAACATTAGTATATTCAAAAGAAGAAAAGAAGGCAAATAAAACCACTGGGAGCAGAGGACTTGAAGGTAAAAGAGGCAGAGGATGTCCTCAAGACCAATTCAGACCCAGAGGTGGGTCCTCTTGCTAATTTGTCTGACATGTTAGAAAATTGTGTAGTGTTTTTTTTATCAACAGCTTTTATCTCATAACTATGAACGTTTTAGTATTTAATAACCTTTGTGGTTGTAATAAATACACTTCCAATAAAATAAAAGGAAAACACTCCTGCCCAGAGATAATTATTTCAGATTGCATGACTGTGTGCATGTGTGTGTAGAACGATATGGAAAACATCTCTCTTGTTTTACAAAGCATCTTCTAGATGAACACAATTGGCTTTAAATTAGTTGACTTCCCCCAAACCTAGCCTCTTCCAGCATCCAGTACTCCAAAGCCAGTTCAAATTCTTCCCACAGCACACAATGTAATAGTCTCAGCAGGACCTGCAGCGAAGAAATCTTAGAGTTGTCCAAAATCACACTCAGCCTGCTCATTTGGTTTTAATGTCTCATAAAGACACAAAGAATAGTAAAATTACATTAAGCATATTAATGCATACATATTTTATGTCTATTTCATATTTTATTTGATTCAATCATGTATGTAAGCAGACTTATAGTACTAAATTCAAATATATAAATCATTCTTTTCTATTTTGAGCACTGGCTCATCTCACTTAAGGGAGTTAAAAATGCCAAATTGAGTTGCCTTTTATCACTTGTTTGTAAAAATAAATTTACTATGAATTGCACACCTTATACCTTTAAGACACATGCTCATAAATCAAAGATGGGAGAGAACACAGGCCTGCATAAAACTGCCAGTATCTACTCCAAATTCAGACATAAAGTCATTAACTCTAAATCCAGGCATTCCAGGATTAGGTACTCACAGGCCCCAGAATACTATGTGAGAACAGACATTTGGTCTGACTTGAAGGACAGTTCTTTCCCAAATGAGGAAGGATGCTGGGCAAATACATGGGTATGGAGGTATAAAGAAATACATAAAAGTTAAAACATGCTTATTCTTCTTGAAGAAAAGGAGAGAGGCATTTCAAGATTTCTTATTCTCTACAGGCTTCAGACAGTTTTTAGATCCCTGTAAAAAAATGACTAACATAAAAATGAAAGAAGATACATAAATTATAAACAAAAATACTGTTTAAAATTTATACATGATTAACAAATAGATACAAAATTAGGTATGTATTTTTTCAATTTAGAAAATTAGGAAACAATAATAACAGTACTGTGATTTGGCAAGGGTTTGAGAATAGATAGACATTTTAATTTGTTTTGGGGAGGTTTTTTTTTGCAAGAAATAGTCATTGGCCTGCAAGGAGACAGAGTAACAAACATATTAATCAGGACATTTTCTTTTTGCTAGCAATAAAAAGACTTGTGAAAACTACACATCTAGCAATAAGAAACATGTTACATAAATTAGAATAACAAAATGGACATTAAATGTTTATTAAAAATATTGAAAGATAGGAATGAATCTTGTACGGATCATGAAAACATGCATTGACAGCCCAGAACTGTGGGAAGAGGCACAGAACAATTAGTAAACATCATTTTTAGGAAGCAGATGCAACTGTGTCTTTTTATTCTTACTTGTACTTTATGAATCTCTACAATTATCATGCAATGCTTTTACACAGAGGAAAACTGGTCATCCCACTCTACAAAGGAGCCCAGGTGGAACTCTTGTTTCTGTGTTGGGAGAAGAAAAGTTGCCAGTGCATAGCTCAGGTTCCTTCGGGAGAGGAGGGAAACATTTAGAATGAGGAAAGACTTTTAGAACATCTTATATTTGATAATAATCATTTGTAGTACAAAGTCACTATCCTGTCTCGTTTTTCTAATTATTCCACCCAACAAGGTTACATGCTCCCGTGTGGGTTGTATGTGTGGCCCACATTTGGAACTGAATAGACAACATCTAGGAGCTTGTTTTTCTCAACTTTTTTTTCTTCTCTGTACCACTTTGTCAGGAAATCAAGAACATACTAGCTCTGAATTTTCTAAGCATGGAAATACCTACATAATGGCAAAACACAGATTCAGTTTTTCAATTAAACTAGGAAAATACAGTCAGTTCTATGACGTTATTTTAAAATGTGTCTCAACCAATATTCAAACTTCTTAGCATTTTTCTCAGTGTTCAGACAGCCTTATAGTTTACTTATTGTGGGAACATATGGTCTCTTCGGGCAGGAGGTAGGTTCAACACCTAACTAAGAAATAAATACTAAAGTATACACATATCATATAGATGGAGGGAAAGTAAATTTAACTCAGCTAATCAAAGCCATATAATAAATTATACAAAGTGGTAACTTTTGGGAAAACATGATTTTCCTGATGAATCTTAATTCACCAGAACATAAGGTCTTATCTTCAGTGACACTTTCCTTGTCCTGCTCCAGAGAATATGGCACCTTTGTCAGGGCTGGACATAAGGTCATACCTGTATAGTAAAGTTTAAAAAGGTCTGGATTCTCTCTTGCCCTAAAATAGTAAGGAGGATTTGTTTTTTAATGTATAGTTTTATGCTGGCTATCAATAGGAAAAATAGATTTTTTTTCCAATGGAAACAAGCTTCTGAATTATAACAAAGTCCAGGCAAAGCATGCCTTCCATTCTAGAGTAAGACACATGTATGTTTCTAAACTTCATCATGACCTAAAACTACAAAAACTCCACAAGGTTTCTATGGCAAATGGGGCTAGTGGCATAACGCTCAGATAGTTTTTCCTTAGCTCCTTAAGAAAATTGGAATCATAGATAGACGTTTAAAAGTGTTCAGTGTGAAATAGACGAAGAAGGATGATGTAGAACTGAACTGTGAGAATATTAGCCAATTATAGGTAGATGTGGACTCATGGAGCTAGCTAATGATAAATGCTTTAGGCATCCACGTGCATTAGAAAAATGTCAGTCTGCATTATGGTCAAATCTTTTCCTAATTGTGTTAGGAATATTCATACCCTCATAACAAAGAGTTGTATTCATGTCTACGAAAATTATGACACTGGGTACTATGTATTTTTCATTCTCCTAATTTTGCTTACAGATACCATAGAAAGTGAAAACACTATGTACTTGAAGTACACTATAGGCAACTTGACATGGTTTTTAATGACATCACACAATCAATGAGACAGCTCTGATTGATGTAAGCACTTAGAAGGTAACCACCAGAGCCCACTAATGATAACACCACGCAAGAGTCTTCCCTTAATCCTTATTTCCCATCGTATCCTAACAGACCAACTCACGGAGCATGAGAAAGAGCAGCGCAGAAAGCTGTTGATGACTCAACAGTGAGAAGAAATACACTAAAATCAGAACTAAAATCAGATTGCAGATTGTATGGGCATTGCACACTAGTTTTCAGGATACATGTGTGATGATTCTTAGAGGACCTAAACAAAATATTTTAACTCTTTGTATGAAATAACCTACCAATAAAGACAATAAATAGTCTTTATAAAAATAAAGACAAAAATAGTCACTGAACTTAATAACTACTACTGAAGATAGCAAAATATCCCTGAAATGGCCACTGATTCATATCTTTCCTGCTCCTGTCACAATTCTATTAAAATTGTAAAGAAAAATATGGAGATAGGGTCATGAGATTAAGGTCTGTGGTTGTCTCATTTTGGTCTTTTGGGTTGTAAAATCTGGCCTATTTTCAGTAAGTTTTTGTGGCATTTGAAGCATTGTTGAGGTTCCCTTTTGCCCATTTAGACATAGCTTATTCTAGAACATTTTTCTTGAATTTCTCATTAAATTGTCTTGGTGGGATTGCAAAAAGAACCTCCATTGATAATGTATAGTGGAACAATTTATGTCTCTATATATAGGGTTTTATTGAGATATTTATCTGTTACATATCAATTACGTCCATTGTTTGTTTATTTGTTCATTCACTCACTCATGTGTTTGGTGCTGAAAATGGAACCAATGATGCCTTTGCAAATGCTAGGCAGGTGCTCTACCACTGAGTTACACCTCCCAGATCCCCAAATATTTCTTAATTATTGCTGTATATCTTCTGCCATAAAAAGATACTATACTTCAAGTATTTCCAACTGAGAGAGTTAATGTGAAGTGCAGGTCACGGTGTCAGATGTCACATGAGTGTCATCTCAGCACTAGGAGTCTGAGCAAGGATAGCTATGAGGTCAGGTCCAGCCTGGGCTACATTTCAAAGAAAATCCTGGTGATCCTCCTGCCTCTGCCTCCCTCAGCAAATCCTTCCAGGTGGCACCACTACAATGCGCAATGTCAGGACCATAGCTGAATAGGTTAAAAGGGAAAAACAAACCTCGAACTTCTGAAATTTCTCTCCTCGTTATTCTTGCAACATTCTTCTGTTAATATTTTTTTTTCCTGATGCATTCTGTTTTGCTTTGTCGAGGATATTCTGTAAGTCCCTGTGTACATTTGTGAGCAATTCAACTCAAAAACTTCACAAAATAGATAATTACACTATTGGGTCATCAGAAACCTGTTACAATGCCACATTTACACAAATAAGCAAGACCCATAGATTAAGATTCAATGGAACTCAGCTATAGGCTTCAATTTAATTTCCTGTTTTCTATATATTTGCTTAGCTTATTTTTTCTCATTTCCTCTTGATAGTTTAAGGATATCAACTGATAAAAGAGCTAACATATACAATAAATTCACAGGAAACCATTGTCCCTGGCTTTCACACTGATTGTCACATCTTTACCCACTCCATGTTCCAACTGTATATTTTATCCCAATCTTGAGAAATGTATGGCCAGTCACTGGATTTAGACCAAGCGGTGACTAGGGATGTAAATTTAGCCATGCATTGTAATAAGGAACACTGGTAATGAGAGACGGTTGTGTGCCAGTCTTTTAGTACCAATGTCTTATAATACATGGGTTAATTTTTTTTAAGTATTTGAACTAAGTGAACTTTTAATGGAATTTTAATAGCATTGGTCAGGACATAAAAAAAAAATAAGAAATTTTAAGTAGCCGTTTTATATTCTAGATTTCTTGTTACTCACTGTGAAATACTTCATGAATAGGAAGAATTCTGCTATTTTCCATAAGCCAGTCAGATATTAGCAGGTTTTAATGTCACTGAACACAGACCCTGTTTTAGCTAGGGTTCCATAGCTGTGAAGAGGCTCCATGACCACGGCAACTCTTACAAAGGAAAGCATTTAATTGAGGCTGGCTCACAGTTTAGAGGCTCAGTCCATTATCATCATGGTGGGCAGCATGCAGGCAGACGTGGTGCTGGAGAAGGAGCTGAGAACTCTACATCTTGATCCACAGGCAACAGGAAGTGAACTGTGTCTACACTGAGTGTACCTTGAACATAGGAGACCTCAAAGCCCACACCCACAGTGATACACTTCCTCCAACAAGCCCATACTTACTCCAACAGAGCCACACATCCTGACAGCACCACTCCTTGTGAGCTCACAGGAGACAATTACATTCAAATAACCATATCCCCCATAATTCACTTTGGACCCTAAAGTTTATTTCCTCTTATAAATTTTCTTTAATTCTTTGGTTGGTAGTGGTCATTGATTTTTGGTCCAAAGAGTGGGATTTGAGTTGTACCTCTGGCCCGTGGTAGAAATGGAATTCTAAACTGCCCTGAATATTATAAAATTCAAAGACAAACTATTGCTTCTTCCCTTAAGACTTAATGCAAATGAGTTATCAATAACCTGAAGAGGAAAACACTACTCAAAATGATGCAACTTCAAGGAACATGATTCATACAAAGACACATTAAGAAGATAGGAAACCACTCTCCTCTTAGAGAGACTAGGTACTTGTCTGCCCCAGAAGCCACCCCTCAATGCTGGTGTTATCAGCCTTCACCACTGTGCTGCCCATGTTCTGAACCATCTCCTTTTCTCTTTATAATTCCATTTTAAAGATCCTGGTCAAAATCCTAAGTTTGTTAAGCATGACATACTGGACCATGTTATTTCTCCCTAAAGTTAAACAAAAGTCATATCCAATTTTCTTCTATAAAAATCTGAATTTATTATATATTTAACAGCTTGAACATGTACATCTTCAGAGTGATTAAAAAAAATACTCCAAACAAATTTTCCCTTTTACCAATAGCAGTTGTTTGTTTTTGGTTTTGGTTTTGTTTTATGATGGATGCTGTTCTTGTTGCCTTACTTGGAAAATTCTGAATTCTCCTCCCAGCTCCTATTCTCAAATCTCATTACACACCAAGGATATCACCTATGATGGTTATCTTTAATTGCCAAGTAGGCACAATCTAGAGTCAGCTGGGAGGGGAGTCTTAAGGAGGGACTGTCTCAGTGAGGTTGGCCTGTGAGCATGTCTGATTTGCTTTTTAAAATTGCTTTTATTTGTTCTCTCTCTCTCTCTCTCTCTCTCTCTCTCTCTCTCTCTCTCGCTCACTCTGTGTGTGTATGTATGTGTGTGCATGCTTATATGGGTGTAGGCATGGCATAATGTTTATGCTACACCATGCATGTAGAGATCAAAGAACGACTTACTGAAGTCAAATTGCTCCTTCCACCATATAAGTCCCAGGGGTTGAATTCAGGTTGTAAGCTTTGGTAGAAGGTGCCATTACTTAATGAGCTATCTTAGTGAGGGGTTATCTTGATCATATTAATTGACCTTCCTACTGTGGGTGGCATCATTCCCTAGGATGGGGCTTCTCAACTATGAAAGCGTAGAGAAAGCCAGCTGAGCACTAGAATTCATGCACTAATTCATTACTCTCTGCTCTTGACCATAGATGGTCTCTCGGCCTAGAATACATGATACAGAAAAACAAAATAGAAAAGAAAGTATGTAAAGAAGATTGTTGTAGACTATTACTTTAAGGTGTGTTACTTTGTTTATGATGCATTTATTTATCTCTGTGAAGATGCATTACTTGGCCTGTCTAAAACACTGATGGTCTAATAAAGAACTAAACAGTCAATAGCAAGGCAGAAGACAGGATCGGTGGAGCTGACAGGCAGAGAGAATATATACAAGGAGAAATCTGGGAGGAAAATGAGGACCAAGAAAAGGAGAGAGAACACCAGGGGCCAGGCACCCAGCTACACAGCCAGCCACAGAGTAAGAGAAGAAAAGTACACAGAAGTAAGAAAAGGAAAAAGCCCATGGGCAAAAGGGATAATTTAAAGTTAAGGAAAGCTTACTAGAAACAAGCCAAGCTAAGGCCAGGCATTTATAATTAAAAATAAGCCTCCATGTGTGATTTATTTGGGAGCTGGGTGGCAGTCCCCCACCCCCAAAGTATAAAAACAACCAACAACATTTTGGTACCCAATGTGGGGCTAAAGTAAAAGAAAATATAACATGTTGGTGCCCAACATGGGCCTCAAACCCACGGCCATGAGATGAAGAATCTCATGCTCTACTGACTGAGCTAGCTGGGCATATATCATTAAGAATAAGCCTCTGTGTGTAATTTATTTGGGAGCTTGGTGGCGGGCCTCCCAAAAAAGTTAAAGAGTTAAAACAACCAACAACATTTTGGCATCCAACATGGAGCTAGAGTAAAATAAAATCCAACAGCAGAAGATAGTGGTCAATTACAAATATTGGAAGTGAAAAAATATGAATAAACTTAGAATATGGGTCTGGCTTCCTCATGTGTTCCAGTGTCTATTGCTGCTGCCTGCTTATACCAGGCTCCAGTTTCTAGGTTTCTCTTTTTATATTTTATTTCTTGGTTTTAGATCACAGATCTAGTATGAACAACTCTCTGGAGAGAATTCAGACTTCAAGCATCAAATTGATATTGCTAAAGCACACTGAATCCTAGACTGGGAGCCTAGTTCTCTGACTCTCCAGTTTACAGACAGTCATTGTTGGGTTGCCCAGAACCTCCATTAAACCAACTCAATAAAACACATTTTCTCTTTGTTCTGATCATCAAGCCTAAAACACTTTAATTCCTTCAGTGTTTTATATTTTTCAGAATATAATATTATACTTCTTTTATCCTTAATGATTTTAAATATTTGTGTCCCACAGTATATATATTTTTCTTTCTCTACAAATTATAATAATTCATTCTGTCTCTCTTTTGTGTCATGAACACCATATATCTCTCACTATATATGAAGGTTTCCTATTGGCTTTGGTGAAAACTATTTTCATTTTTTAAAAATGAATTTGTTGTTGCTTGGAGTCTATAACCCCAAACAATGAGAAAATTATTTTTGAGGTTTTATATTTTTATATTACATGTGAATTTCTATTTTTTGCTTATAGAAATTTTTTTTGAAATTATAATTACATCATTTCCCTCTAAGACAATTTGTTGCTCTCTACAAACTGACAGTGGGACCCATTGTGAAGGACAACACCCACACAACTCATTATACCTAGGAAAGTCCAGCTGGTGTCTATGTGGAGCCTTCACCCCTATATTTTAGTCTCTTTTGGTGTGGGGAGGTACTCTGCAGATGACCAAAAGAGAAATGTAAACACCAACTCAGCCACAAAATCTTTGACCTACAATCTGTTCTGCCTGCAAGATGCTAGGGCAATGGCGGCATAAAACTTGTGTAAGTAGTCAGCCAAAGCCTGATTTAACTTAAGGCCCACTCCATGAGATAAGACCCATACCTGACACTGCTTGGGTGACCAAGAACCAGAGACTAGATATTGCAGAAACCTAGAGTAAAACACTATGACTCCTAATGATAGTCTGCTGTACTCATAGATCAGTGCCTTATTCAGTCATCACCAAAGCTTCCTCTGTAAGCAGATAGTAACAAATGCAGAGCTCCACAACCCAGAATTATACAAAGAGAGAGTCTAAATGGGATGTCTCCATCAAATCCCTTTCCTCTGAACTCAGGGAACCCCGCAGAAGAGAAGATGAAAAGAATGTAAGAACTACTGGTAAGAACCAAGATAACAAGTCCCTCTAAATCCACTAAGGAAGAGAAATTAAACTCACAGAGACTGAAGCAGCAAGCCCAGGGCCTACACAGGTCTGCACCAGGTCTTTGGTGTATAATATATTATAGCTTTTAACTTAGTATTTTTTATGGGACTTCTGAGTGTGAGAACAAGTGGGTCTCTGACTCTTGTCCCTGCTCTTAGGACTCCTTTCCTCCTGTTGTGTTGCCATGTCCAACTTCTATATGATGGTTTTTGCTTTCTCTTATTACATTTTATTTTGTCATATTTGATTGTTATCTCTTGGAAGCCTGTTCTTTTCTAAGGAGAGACAGAAGGGAATAGATCTAGATGGGAGGGAGGTGAGGAGGGACTGGGAGGAGTAGAGAGAAGGGAAACTATAGTCAGGATGTATTGTATAATAAAAGTACCTATTTTCAACAAAAGGAAAAAAAGAAAAATGATAATTCTTTAAGATTCGATTGCCTTCTATCTACAGACACACTCTCTCTATTACAGATAAGCTCTTTGGTCCTTTATAGCTTCCTTTGTTTCCATGGAGATAAATGGGTTTAGCTATCTATGTAGGGCTAAGGATTATAGAAAGAGAAGAGGTGAGAATTCACTTTGGCACTCTTTGTGCAATTAACATCTAATGAATCCTTCCTCAACATAAATCAGCTGTGACCTCATAGTCCAGAGTCATAGCTGCTCATACTTCAGATAATAAGATGCAGAATGATAACCCACAGTAGGGACTCCAAGAGGGCTTCTAGTGGGGAAAACGTTTACTCAATAAAGAGTCTGGTCACCAGAGAAATTATTTAAAAAAAGAAATTATAATATAATTACATCATTATCTCTTCCCTCTTTCCCTTTCCTTGCTCCAACCTTTCCCATCTTTCCCCCTTGCTCTCTATCAAATTCATGGCCTCCCTTTCTTTACACATACATTTTATATGCATATATACATAGAGAGAATATATATTGTTTTTATATAGAGAGAATATATTATATAGATTTATAAACATGTAAATACAACTAAATACATAAATAAACTTGCTCAGTCCACAAACTGTCACTAGTACCATGTTTTCAGAGCTGGCCACTTGTGTTGGGATGTGAATGAATGTTTCTCCCACTTTCAGTATTTCTTGGTTGTTTGTAGTTCTGTATCTAGGGTTGAAGCCTCAAGAGTTTTCCCTACTTTCATATTAGTTTGTCTATTGGTGTCATCATTGTTCAGGTCTTATGTAGGCAGCCATACTGACAAGATTTCATAGGTGTAGCTACCTGAGATATCATGTCAGGAATGCAATGTCAGAAAAATTCCTGACTCTCTCTCTGGCTCTTATACTCTTCCCACTTTTTCTTCCACAATGATCCCCAAGCCTTAGGTGCAAGAGTTATGTTGTAGACATACAGTTGGGACTATGCTCCACACAGTTTCTTCTTCTCTGCATTTTGATTGGTGTGGTTTTCTGTAATGGTCTATGATGCAAAGAGTTTATTTGATGGGGGGTGAAGACTACACATATTTATGGATATAAGGATACATATTTTGAATGTAGCTAAGGACTATTCTGGCTTAGAAAAGCAGTGGTTGTTGGTTCTCCTCCAAGATATGTGACTTCTCTAGCCTGAGTTTGTTGGCTTCAGATGTGAGCATATAACCTAGAGTAACTTCAGAATTCTGGAATATAAAAGAGATCATGGTATAGGCTGAGGGAGGGCAAAAGAGAGAGGGACAGTGGAGTAGAAATGATTTGAAAGGTAAATGAGGGGTTAACTAGGAAGAAGTAAGGAAGACAAACATACAAGATGGAAGGAAGAGGTAAAATAACAGTCCAGGTATCGGAAAAAGTTATAAGAAATCATCATTATCTAGCTACCTAATTATGTAATATACAAAATTATGTGAGATATATAGGTATATATGTTTACATAAATATATATGTATATATATGACATTTTTCTCATCTGGACTGATAATGCTCCCCCCAAAGTGTCATAGACCATCGAAAAAAAAACTCGAACAGCAGGCCTGAGAATCCTCCTTGTGGGTGTTAGTAAGGGTTGCCAAAGAGATTCACAAAACATTATAGCTTATTGCTTTTGCCCTTGGTTTTCTTCAAAGATTGGTGGTACATCCTTATTGCTGAAGATACCATGGACCTTCAACTGGACCCTGAGGACCTGATCTGGATCTGATCTGAAAGCTTCCTCTGTGAGGACTAACTTTCATAGTACCCTAAGGCACCATGCAAAGACGTGTCTAATGAGGCACCACGCGAGCAAGCATCTAATGGAGAAAGCAACCACTAACCCCATCCAGCTATTCTGTCTGTGAACCACAACTATGACTTGCATGGCACCATAACCCTAAGGGTGCAGTAGTGGCACTCACAACGTTGGCAGTAACCAACAATTCTCCAGTTAGACTTAAAGCCTATCCAACACGAAGGGAAAACAGGATGCATTTTTCTCTTAACTGATTAATTACAGAATAAGTAGAGGTATCCTTAGATAGCTAAGAGATGGACACAGCACCTTTGGACATAGACACTTTGTTTTATGCTGTACAAAAGGAGAGAAAATGTACACGAAAGCTCCCGTGAAAGTTCTCAGGCAAATTTGAAGCTAAGCTGAAAAGTCACTGGCATATCACTGTGTTTCCCTTGGAAAAATTTGACCTTCTAGGGATAAAATAACAATCAATGAGATTTTCAAGTTCCAACACAGTTGCTCTGCAAATATTAGCCTCTTGTTAACATGAGTAGACATTCTTTTTAGTTTTTTTTTTTTTTTTTCAAGAAGAATGGAACTTAAAAAGAAACTACAATGTGCCGGGCGGTGGTAGGACATGCCTTTAATCCAGCCTCGAGAGGCAGAGGCAGGCGGATCTTTGTGAGTTCGAGGCCAGCCTGGTCTACAGAATGAGTTCCAGGAAAGGCGCAAAGCTGCACGGAGAAAACCTGTCTTGAAAAACTAAAAAAAAAAAAAAAAAAAAAAGAAGAAGAAGAAGAAGAAGAAGAAGAAGAAGAAGAAGAAAAAGAAAAGAAACTACAATGTAGAAGAGCTTAGGAGATAAGTTAAAGAAATTAAAACTTACATAATAAGGCCCACTATAAAGCATATGCTAAAGAAATTACAACCCTTCACACTGGAAGCATCAGAGATTGTTGCGGTTCTCTTTATATAATAAAATAAAGTGATAACCTCCCTGTTTCATCTCCACTGGAAGAAAAAAGGCTGCAAGAGAAATGTATTTCAGGGGAAAAGAAGATGTTATTTTAGCTATGAATGACAAACTGTGATTGTAAAACTGTTACAAACTGGAGATGAATAACACATCTGGGTGTGGTTGGTGCAGGCCTCTACTTGGGAGGCTAAGTGAGAAGATAACAAGTACTCAGTCTGCCAGAGTCACAGACTAAGTTAAAGGGCAGCCCTAGGAACTTGCTGAGACCATGTCTCAAAATCAAGAGTCAACAAGAAGCTAGGAGCGTATATCTCAGTGGTGGAGAACTGGTCGAGCATGTGCAAGGCCTTAGGGTCAATCACCAGTACCACAAGAGAAAAAGGAAAGAAGACAGATAGTAACTGTCATCCTGCGCAGCTCAGGTAAAAACAAGAAGGTTCAAACCAGATAGAACTGGAGCTCTGTCACATACCCTAAGTTCCTCCAATTTGTGTACATTATATTCAGGCCGAATTCAATCGATGGTTGCATTTCTTTTAAATGTTCCGAATTTTGATACCAGAGTCCCTATTACTAGATAGAAACACAACAATTCTATGTACAAACCAAAGTTAACAACTAATTACCAATAATTTACTTCTCAGATTCTGTAATCCATACACATGTACAACATAATCCTGTTTGGAAGAATACATTTTTCTGTTTGTTAAGAATCCAAAAAGTAGCTAGGCCAGTAGTGACCCAAGTGTTTAATCCCAGCACTAAGGTGGCAGAGGCAGGTGGGTCTCTGTGAGTTTAAGACCAGCTGGTCTACAGAGCTGGTTTCAGGACAGCCAAGGCTATACAAAGAAACCCTGCCTTGAAACAAAACAAAACAAAACAAAAAAGGATCCAAAAAGATTGTAATGCAGTAATTCCTCCTGTGATCAATGGAACTAATGGAAGAGAGAATCTCTCAAAAGTGGTAGATTTCTGAAGATTCGGCCAGCTTTAAATTTAAAATCAGAAGAAAGACCAAGAAACAAATGGTTAAGTATGGAACTTGGAGCTGAACACAATCTTTAGAAACAAACATCAAAAAAAAATTCTTATCTAGAGCATGATTAGATAAGAATTATCATAATGTTGCTGCTGCTTTCACCCCAAAGAAGAAAAATTGCCGGTAATTCCTGAATACCAATGAAATAAATGATTATTAAGGTTATGTAATTATCCAAAGCAAATTTATTCAAGCTACGCCAACACCAGGTCGTTGTTGGGTTATTGACAATTTTAATATCTACTAACATTTATAATGACTGTCATTAGGCACTCGATAACTGGTCATTATTTGTATAATGTTCAGAACGATTCCATTAATTAATTAAATTAAAATCAAAAGTACTATGAGACCAATGAAAATACAAATGAACCCGAGCAACCTTGACGCAGCAAAAGCATCAAATACAAGAGAGAAACACATAGTGGTGAATGCCTCTAAGAAGCAAACAGAAAGATCTCAAAATTCCCTTCTTCCTCAAGTAACCAGGAAAAGAACACGCCCCAAATCAGTAGACCAGAATGAAGGTGATGATAAAAAAAAATAAAAGGGGCTGGAGAGATGGCTCGAGGTTAAGAGCACTTGCTGTTCTGCCAGAGGTCCTGAGTTCAATTTCCAGCAACCACATGGTGGCTCACAACCATCTGTGATGAGATCTGGCTCCCTCTTCTGGCCTGAAGGGATACACGCAAGCAGAACACTGTATACATAATAAATAAATAAGTCAAGAAAGAAAGAAAGAAAGAAAGAAAGAAAGAAAGAAAGAAAGAAAGAAAGAAAGAAAGGAAGGAAGGAAGGAAGGAAGGAAGGAAGGAAGGAAGGAAGGAAGGAAGGAAGGAAGGAAAAGGAAAGAATAAAAGAAAGAAAGAAAAGAGGAAATAGAAAACATCAGTGGCATGGAATTTCTAAAACATCAACCAATTTAAAGAGATAGAAGTTAAATCAAACAAGTAATAATGGAGAGTTATACCCCTGAAGACTGAGACTAACACAGAAAACTAGAGAACAAGCTCAACCACTCTTCATGCCCACCCCACCCAGCTAGCAAGTATAAAGTAATAAGCAGAAGCAGCTTGAGATGGTAGAGAAGCCAGCATGGTTGTACATACCTCCATTCTCAAGACTCTGGAGGCAGAGGCAGGGTGATCTCTGTGATTTCAAGGGCCCCCTGGTCTGCATAGTAATTGCCAGACCAGCCAGGGCTACATAGTGAGACTATGCAACAAAAACAGAAAAGGATTTTTTTAAAGATGGGAGAGAAATGCCATCTCTGAAGTTATGGACAAAGAAAACCACCTCAAGCAAAAGTTGACACAGATAAAACCATCTGTTAATCCAGCTCTCTCTCTAAAATCACAACAATGCTGGAGGAACTCAGTGCTTTCCTCCCACCTCATTTTCAAGTATAAATACAATGTCTTTAGTCTCTCCTATACAAGATGTCTGGCTTTCAGACAAAACTCTGGGGACAGAAAAGAAGCAAGTGAAAACAATGCCATGTAAAGAGACAAAGCAATCAACAAATGGTTGACTCAGATGTGACCCAGATGTTTGGAACCACAAGACAGGAAATTTAAAATAACTGTAAATAATATCCTTTTAAAGTTAGAGGAAAAGTCGGACAATATGTATCATCCAATCAAGAATGTCAGCAGAGGGATAAAAACTATTAGAGTCAAATGATAATACTTGAAATAAGAAGCATGAAACAAGAAAGGGAGAATGTCTTCAATGGGCTTATCATAGACCTTATACAATTGAGGAAAGAATTGATAAGGTTAGA
Source organism: Peromyscus eremicus (assembly GCF_949786415.1). NCBI lineage: Eukaryota > Metazoa > Chordata > Mammalia > Rodentia > Cricetidae > Peromyscus > Peromyscus eremicus. The sequence continues at coordinate 26,867,829 of NC_081424.1, read as the reverse complement.
GAAAGGCCAATAGACGTTACTCAAAGTGAAACACAAAAAGAAAAATATAAAGACTGGAAAACAACAGAGCCATCAACGGTGGTAGGGTAATACTAAACAGTCTTCTTGTGTGGATTAAGAATCACAGGAGACAAGAGAGAAGAAGGAAAAAGACATGTTTGGAAAGATAATGCCTGGGAAGTAGCCAAAGTTAAATCCAGATGTCAAACTGCAGATTTGCCTCAGAGAATACCACGATAAAATACCAAACAGAAGAAAATAAAAAATAACTGTTACCTCACCCAGCTAGCAACAAGAAGCAAATGAAAATCTGATGAATGCGGAAAAAATAAAACTTGTACACATACAATTTTAAAAAGACAAACTCTCTAAATTAAAAATGGGGCAGATGACTTGAACAGAGATGTTACAGAAGAAGATGAACCTAACCAGTACTGTATGAAGAGATCATACGTAGTACCAAAGAAATGCAACTTGCAATCATGATGTGACATGGGAATTACTAAGACTGTTGCTGTGGAGAGGAAGCATTCAGAATTTTCACATCTTGCTTACCAGAGTGCAAAATAACTGGTCACTCTGGAAAACTATTGCTCATTCTCAAGTGGAGTTAAACCTGGATATGGTCCATGACCAAGGAATTCATCCTATGAAAGACTCATTCAAGAATGTTCAACTTTATTTTTATTAACAGCCCAAATGTCTAACAATATTTAAATAGAAAAGTATGTAACACACCCTAAATAGCAATAAAAAGAACTATCTGAGTTAAATGTACAGACTATTTTGAGTCAAAGAAGCTAGATAAAATACTAATACTATTTCATTATATTTACATGATCTTTCAAAATTAATCTATGGTAGTAGACATCAGAAAAGATGCAGGCATATAATGGGAAAGGAACACAAGGAGATTTCTTGGGATGATTAAAATATTAGTCAGGTTAAAAGTGATGCTTACATAGGTCAAAATCAATTCAACTCTGCATTATTTTTGTTAATTTTATTTAATATTTAATAATTTTAATATTTATTAACATTACTGTATATATGTCAAAACCCAGTCATGTACTTTTTAGAATTAAAAATCAAAAGAAAAACTTACACAGAGCTTTTTGTGATAGTTTTAGGAGTTTTGCTGAGGTATAATTGGCAAACAAAAATTGTCTACTTAAGCTGTCAAAAAATAATCACAGATATAAGTAACCCATACTGATAAGCAGAAAGTAAACTTTCGGAGTATATTTTCTATGTGAATTCAAAGTTTCAACTCATCATTGGTAAGTGTGTTCAACAGTAGAGTTCTCATCTAGTATACATAAGGTCATGGGCTCAATTCCCATACATGGAATTAATTAATTAATTATGATGGCACCTTATAAAACACGATATATTCTACTTTGTCCTCATGTCCATATTGTTTCCATCTATTTCTGTTTTTCATGTGTCATTTGGTATTTAATTCATAACAACACATTGTTCATTCGTAGTTCCTCAACAAGTATGCACCGGGTACCTAATTAGCAACAAATAGGAATCAAGGTAGTCCAGGGAACAAGACAAAAAGACACATTTCTTTTCCTTATGAAGTTTAAATTTAAACTATGACATACGTTTGAGATTTGGTTACACAATTGTATAAGTGCATTTATTCATACAAAACAAAGGAGGCATGCATGTAGGGAAGTCAAACAATTTGCTACCCAAACTAACATTTTTGGAGCACACACAAACACACACACACACAACCCACTATTGGTAGCTATATCTACACAGTAGCAGCAATAACCCAGAATTGAAGACAAAAACTAGCATGTACATTCACACAGATGTAAGAGACAAAGCAGAAATAAAATGGACAAGGCTTGTTTCATAAATCACTGAAAATATGACATCCGAGATTAGCTATGTAAAAAAAAAATGTAGATGTTGTGGAGAAAACAGAAGGTAAAGGTAGTCCTGGGGAAGAGAATAACATGTAAAACAGTTTTGTTCGGTAGGAGCACAGTAGTAAGAGGGGTTGATGATGCCAGCCAAGCAGGACACAAGCAATGGGAATCGTGGAGGTTCAGAAAATTAGTCATAAATAATCGTGCATCTGCCTGGAGACAATCTAACTGCATTTTAGATTATGGGTCAGAAGACCAGACTGATGCAGGAGGCCAGTTAGGAGTCTACTAGAAGAGTCAGGAGAGAGATGTTATTGATAAAGTATTGGGTAGGTTAAGGAACAGATGGGAAAGAGATGACAGATTTGAGATATGATTACCTTATGACTGAGTAAAATATAAATTATGAAGGAGAATTGTGAGTAAGGATCACAACCTTCTGGGGCTTTTTTTAAAATAAAATTTTATATAATTTATACAAAAAATTACATATTGTCCTTCCCTATGAATTCTGAGGTAAAGTAATCATCTATGAGAAAAATGCAGATACAAGGTTATCATATGGTTAGTGATAGTATATATCATATTTTATGTAAGATGGCAGCATTGTGTTGGACTAAAACGAAAAGAAGATGCAAAGTTCAAACAAATATTAAAACTCTTGTTTTACATATGAACTATTGGCAAGTCATCTGAGATTTGCCTTCCAAATGTAGAAGGAAGTACTCATTTCAACAAAATTAGATATGCAATTTGACAAAATTGCAATATGACAAAATAAACATCAGGAATTAATGTCATTCGATAGGATTCCCGACTCGCCACCCCCATGAGTTTTCTCTCCCACTTAAAGAAAGGTATTTTTTGTAAAGCAAGGAAATGGAAATAATAATGTGTGGCTCTGAGTTCCAACACGGCTTCTTAAAGCCAACAGTGTAAGTAAAGGTCTTTGATGCAAGTGAAGATCTCGGATGTTTTGATTTCCAGAGCTTAGCATTGCAGAACTCGGTGGGGCAAGGCATGAAGACAATGTCATAAGTTTGAATGTAGTTTGATTGACTTTATGCTGTAAACCAGTTCTCCTAAGCTGAGTGAGATGAAGTTTCAGAAAGGGAAAAGTGTGCTCCTCTTTAGGGACATAACTAGAGGGGTAGTTGCAGACAATGGAATCCTAGGGTTATTGGGGGAGATATTTGCCCAGTTTGCTAAATGAAGATTAAGGTGGTATAAACTTTCTGGGGGAACCTCTCATAGGAAATAGAACAACATGGCTTCAGTAAAATTTAAATTGGTCACCCAATCAACAGCTATAAAGAGCAATCACCTCCCATATGATCCCATCTTGATGTCACGGCTACCATCAAGATGGCAAGAAGTTAGCCTGAGTTGGAAGGGAGTGGTCTTGGGATTTCATGAGTTTGGGGAGTGGTAAATAAAATATAGCTAATGTACACCAGGGTGTTGGATTACAGTTAGAAGAAGCAGATTGTTTCAAATAATAAAGAATGAGTCATAAAAATATAGAGTTAGGTTAATCAGAAAACAGAATGAGATCTCCAATCTCAGACTGCTCAGCCACATCCTATATCATCAGAAACCAAAAGCTTCCCATCTATTTATTAAATAGATATCTAATTCCCCATTATATACCAGATTATAGGCTATTTGGTCTGAGCCAAAGCACATTATCTGCCCCCAAGAAACTTAACATCTAGTAGGAGATACTTAAACAATCATACTGCAGTGGAATAATTATCATTTATTCACTCTCCTTATCTTGTTCGATATGTCAGTCTTGTAATGATAGAAAGAAAAAGTACATTTGAGAGGTACTGTATTAGTGCCTAAATATCTGAATAACTATAAGAGACTGAAAGTATGTCATCAGCTAAGTAAGCCATGCCCTATACATTATCTCTCCAACAGCTGAAACTCATTAGTTTCCTTGGGCAGTCCCATGAAATACGTCCTCCACCCAAACGTGAACAACAGTAGGTCCTGACCTTAGTCAGAAAACAGACAACCAAATGTCCTGTATGTTATCCATCTGTGGTATTCACTACGACAACAAGAACCACTTCAAAAAATAATATGTGGCATTTGATAAAATAAAAGTTGCTGGAGGGGAGAGACATCGGTTTAGTGAAATGAGATCCAGCTGTGAAGAACTCAGGCCAAGGCTATCTGTAAATCGCTTTTTTCCCCCTGCCCTGTACATTATAGCAATCCACTACAGATCACAAGAGCATGGCCAAAAGCCATATGTTTGGCATCATGCGGACAGCATCTGGTATTTTTAAAGATACAACTAAAAAGGCTGAAAACACAGTAAAACAACTGTCATTCACTTAATTCTTATGCTTATATGTTAGCTCATGGATAGACTTATAACAAATAAACAGTTGTATGAAGTCTCTGTTCAGTCACATTCTTTCATATTTCTCTGAACGTGGCAAACTTGGTTTGGTATGAGGGTCTCCGTGTGTGTGAGAATATGCACATGCATGAGAGAATATGTGCTACTGTTGATGGTGAAACTCTGTTGTATAAGCAGAATGAAGCTGTCTTTCAAGGTAAATTGAGCCAAATAGTCTAAAGGTCATAAATATTATTTACATGCAATTATTTTTACTAGACCAGTCAGTGTCTGGCTAGCATGTTTTATAGCATCCAGAGTTTAGGCTTATATTGCATAATAATGGAGAAACCCACACAGTTGGTCAGTGAGAAAATACAGTTTTGCTGGCTCTTCTGAATTACACATTAACTGTTATTTGAGATGAAGACTGCTCTGACTGAAGAAACAAATTGAGATTTTTTTTACACATTTACATACCCATAATTGATAGCCCAAAAGCAGTTTGGGAAAGAGAAGCTTCTTAACTATTGGTTTAGGAAGACACTTAGCTAATGTCCAGACAATCGAGCTGTGATGTCTTTCCTGTCCTAAGGCAGAACTCAGATTCGATCTCTCTCTCATGAGAGGATGATTCAGAAATGAATGAGACTACTAATTGTATTTGAACAGCTTCAATATATTCATATAGAGAGAGTGAGGACACAAAGCTACTTTTAGAAGTTTTTATTTTTAGAAAACCAAGATTAACAAAGATCCACAGTCTCCTGTAATTTTTTCATATAATTTTCAAAATTAAGATTATTGGATAGAAAGCATGAAATTTATGTTTCTTTGATTTTTTTCCAACAATTTTTTACATGTTAGAATTTATAGTTTTTTACTGAGAAATATTGTGGATGTCAGCCAGGTTATAAACTAGTCAGGGGTACAGATTCTATGTTCAAAATAGATAATTGTGAGTTGACTGGGAGGGAATCAATGTCAGAAAGGAATTAGGTTAATAAGATAAGTTCTTACTGAAGAGAAATATTTGAAGTATGCTTATAGAAAAAAAGATCCTAAATAATTTAGCTAATATGCACTAAATTAAGAATTTATATCCTAATTCCTGTTTGTTGCTAAATGCCAAGTCCCTTAATTTGGTTATCTTTAAATAAAATACATAACACATGCCTAATGTCCAATACATACTTGTGTTAAAGTGTCCTTATGTGATGTAGTATTGTGCACAGTCAATAGGTAGGATGAAAAAAAATTTAATAGAAAAGAACATTTAAAAGGCACATAGTTGGGCTAGAGATGGCTTAGTGGTTAAGAGCACTTACTGCTCTTCCCAAGGACCAGGTTTGATTCCCAGTACCCACATAGCAGGTCACAACTATCTGTAACTAAATTTGAAAGATATCCAGCGTCCTCTTCTGCCTCCATGGGTACCACACGTGTATGCGGTGCACAGACAAAACACCCACATACATAAAATAGCAATAAATATATACAAAATTAAAATTTAAAATACATATGGTTATTAAAAATATGTGATTTACATGTACTAAAATATTAATAATCATTTAAAATTAATAACCATGTTTTAAATATAAAATATCCCCAGAGTCTCATGTATTTGAACTTGTTCCCCATCTTAGAGGATTATGAATCTTTTAAAAAAATTATTTTTATCTTATGGGTATGAATATTTTGCCTGCACATATGGTACGTACCATATTCATGCCTGGTACCTGTGGATGTCAAAAGAGGATAAGTCCCCTAGGGCTGGGGTTATGAATGGTTGTGAGTCACCATGCAGATGCTGAGAATCGACCCCAGGTCCTCTATAAGAAGAGCAATTGGCATCTCTCCAGGTCTTGGACTATGAACCTTTAAGAGGTGAAGCATAGCTAGTATAAGTAGGTCACGGGTTTGAGGTGGAATACTAATAACAGATCCAAAGATCAGGGGAAATTGACTAGTGGAATCAAAGACCATTGTTTTGGACTCTAAGTCTAGTGTAGTCAGCTAGTACTGAGCATGTCAAGTGGGGATTTTTGTTGAATGAATTATACTGCTTTGGGAGAGAATGGGATGTAGAAATGTATTTTTACCAGCATTGAGATTGTTCCCCTTCATTGATACATGTTGAAATGTTGTTTAAGAACTCCTGAGGCAGTGGGTCAATCTGATTGAGAAAGGCATCCTGTGTTTCCTATCTGATAATGTTGAGTTTCAGCTCTGCAAGGGTAGAAAACTAAATGAAAGTTAATTGGACTTATATAGATTGTGGATTTAAAGAATTAAATTGTATCCAATGGGCTAAAAGTAACAACTCTTCCTAAATCAAAATTTTTTTCCAGATATAGGTTATTTTTACCTTTAATAAAATTCAATATTTTAGGGGTCTAGCTCAGTGATAAAGTAATTGCTTAACATGTTTAAGGCTCCAGGTTCAATATTTAGAGCCACACATCAAAAAAGATGCTACATTTCAAAAATAACACATTTACACTATTATCTGTTCATTTAGGAATTGAAGGCATTATCAGTTGCTCTCCTGTAACATAAAAATTTAGCTTGGCTGACAAAACTCCAGTCTCTCCTTCCTCTTTGTGATATAAATAAGCAGCATCTTAGTTTATGTTTAGTGAACTTTAAGAAATATATTTGATCATTGATTTCTTATTGCATCAGTCAAAAAATGATTATCCTAAAATCCCAAATATATATCACATTATCTGCCCAGTATTGCTCTGTGTCTTTTCTCCTCTTCCTCTATCATTTATCCATTTATATTCTCAAAGTTACAAACATTTACTCTTTCTTCTCTAAACAATTAATTCTTTCATATTTTATAAAATGATAGTAAAAGTTGTGTGGTGGTTTGAATGAAAATGGCTCTCATAGGCTCATAGGGAGTGGCATTATTAGGAGGTGTGACCTTGTTGGAGTAGGTGTGGCTTTGTTGGAGGAAGTGTGTCACTGGGAGTGAGTGAGCATGAGGTTACAGAAGCTCAAGCCAGGCCCAGTGTCACTCTCTCTTCATGCTGCCTGAAGATACAGAGGTAGAACTCTGGGCTCCTACTCCAGCATGATGTCTGACTGTGTGCTACCATGCTTCCTGCCATGATGATAATGGACTAAACTTCTCAAATATAAGCCAACTCCAATTATCTCTTTTCCTTTAAGAGAGTTGCTGTGGTCATGGTGTCTCTTCACAGCTATAAAACCCTAACTAAGACAAGTTGATATTGACTACAAGTATAATCTACTGAAAATCCAGATAAGTAATGTCATGTGCTTACTACTTCTTCCAACGGCTTTTAATTCTTACATACTTGTTTTTATATTTTATCTAATATTTTCCAACTACTCTATTCAATATATTACATATCTCTGAAGACATATATTTCCAATCTAAATGTTATTTATAAAATACAGGCGAACATTGATGTTAATAAATATTGGCCTCAATAAATGCCCTCTGACTTGACTATGTTGTGCTTTTAGCAATAGGGTACTGAAGGTTAACCAGGAGCTAGGACAATGGCCTGTAGTGCTTGGGAAGTTCCATGAGACCCCACTAATCAACAAAGCAAATGAGGTAATCTATACTTGACACTGAATTTTTTTGTTTGCTAGCTTATGGTGTCTTAGAGAGGCAATGACTCCTTGTTACAGGGTAACTCCATTTAAACTCCCTTTGTATATGATGTGCATATGCATGTAATTTAGGAAGCTCCTACAGTAGAAGATTTCCATAGGGTCTTTTCAAAGGTCTTTAATTTTAGTTATTATTGTCCAAATGCTGTACCCCAGCCTGCTCTCCCATTCTCTATCCCATTTAACCGTTTTTGCTCCATTATTCTTCTTCACCCCTTCATACCACCTCCATTCTATTCCCCTTCCCTTGAAATGCCTCAAATGGACCCTTACTCATTTCCTGACTTCTACAGGTACTCTAATTTAAACATGCATATCTAAAGTTTCAAATCTAGCATCCACATATGAGAATAGACATGAGCTGTTTGTCTTTCTGGGTTTGGGTTACCTCATTTATAATGATTATTTTTAAGTCTACTCATTTACCTGTGAATCACTTCACTTTTCCTACTAGCTTGCTCAGCCTGTTTTCTTAGAGTGCACAGGGTCACCAGTTCAGGTATGGCACCACCCATGATGAGCTGGGCCTGCCCATATCAATCACTAATTAAGAAAATGCACTGCCGTCTTTCCTATTGGCCATTTTCTCAATAGAGTTCCTCTCTGCTCAAATGACTCTAGCTTCCCCACCTCATCCTGTTCCTTTGTGGCAGCTGCCAATACCTAGAGGCACTCTCTACCTGGGAACCAACATCAGCCTGGGGGCCAGGTCAAGCAATCTTCACTCCCTTTCCTGTCCTCCATTACAAAGTCACCAGTCTCATCCCCAGAATTGCAGTATACCACTTTCAGAGACCTACCCTCCCTCCCTGATTCCACTCCCTGGGAACTCTGATGAATCTTGGCTGACTCAGATTTCCTCCTTGCTTTGGAGCCTCTCAGACCCATCACCACCCACCCACCCCTTCTAGTCCATTATGGCCCCTTTGTGTTAACTGCAAATAGCTAGAAACACTCTTTACCAGAAAACCCAGTAGACACCCCAGGATAGAAACCAAGAAAGTAATCTTCATGCTCCTTCCAGTCCTCCACTGCAAATTTCCCAGTCTCATCCCTAGCCTTGTAGCAAACCCCATACAAGAACCTGTCCTTCCACTCTACCTCGGTTCCCTGAGAACTCCACCAAATTGTGTAATGGGCCCAGCTTTCCTCCTTCCTGAGGACCCTCTCAGTCCCCCATTCTAGCTCCTCCCCATTCCTTCATGTCAGCCCCCTATACCTAGACACATGGTCTACCTGGGACCCCCAGTGACCAAGCCCAGCAGGAACTCAGGTGAATTACAGTATCCTTGCTCTACTCTACCAAATTGCAAAACTAAAATAAATAAATAAATAAATAAATAAATAAATAAATAAATAAATTGATAAATATCTTGATATATACAACCTACAAACATTAAATCAAGATCATATAAGCAACTTAAGCTGCCTATAGCTTGCAGTCAAATAGAAGCAGTAATTAAAAGTCTGCTCACCCCCAAAAAAAATAAAAGCCCAGAGCCAGATGGATTCAGTGCAGAATTCTATCATACTTTCAAAGAAGAATTAATGCCAATAGTTCTCAAGTTATCCCACAAAATTGAAACAGAGGAACATTGCCCAATTCTTTTTATGAGGAAACAATTATCCTGATATCTAAACCACACAAAGATTCAACAAAGAAAGAAAATTCCAGAACAATTTTCCTATAAACATAGAGGCAAAAATTCTCAATAAAATACTTGCAAACCAAATACAAGAACATATCAAAAAGAACATCCACAATGATCAGGTAGGTTTCATCTCAGAGATGCAGGGATGGTTGAGCATACATAAATTCATAAGTATAATCCACTACATAAACAAACTGAAATACAAGAAGTCATGATCATCTCATAAGATGCAGAAAAAGCCTTTAGCAAAATCCAACATCCTCCATGGTAAAAGTCGGAGAGACTAGGGATTCAAGGGGCATACTTTAACATAATACAGGTAATTTACAGCAAGCCCACAGTCAACATCAATCTAAACAGAGAAAAACTCAAACCATTTCCACTAAAATCGGGAATAAGACTTAATAGACTTGAAGTCTTAGCTAGAGCAGTAAAACAAAGGAAGGAGATCAAGGTACAAACAGGAAAGGAAGAAGTCAAAGTATCATTAGTTGCAGATGATAAGATTGTATACATAAATAAATGACCCTAAAAATTCCACCAGTAAACTCCTATAGCTAATAAACACCTTCAGAAAATTAGCAGGATACAAAATTAATACACAAAAATCAGTAGCCTGCCTATATACAAATGACAAGTGGACTGAGAAATAAATCAAGGAAAAATAATTTTCACAACAGCCTCAAAATTAGTTAGTAAGTAAGTAGATAGCTGGATGAATAGATAGATAGATAGATAGATAGATAGATAGATAGATAGATAGATGATAGATAGATAGATAGATAGATAGATAGATAGATAGATAGATAGATAGATAGATATCTTGGAGTAACTCTAACCAAACAAGTGAAAGACTTCTATAATATAAACTTGAAAACATTTGTCAATGTCCAGCTCCAGCAGGTCAGAAAACTTGGAGAGTAGATTTGGAGTCGGGGCTACACAAACACACAGTAGACTTATCTGAGGGGGCAAAGCTTAATTCTTCATTTTGTTTTTCTCTTTCTTCTCTTCCTCTTTATTTTTCTCTTATCTTTTAAATACCCCCTAAGACAAAAATTTCTATGCAAGAGGAAATCACCTCACAACCACAATTACATATTTTCCAGAAACAAATTAAAGTCTTTACACAAGAAGAAATCACAAGTTACATGTTTTTCTTAGAAGCGCGCAAGTAGTTAAACATTTCTTTTGTGTTAGTTTTCTCTGCATAACATCTTCATCGCAAAGCAATGACTCTTTTATTATTGGTTAACACAGTTTCAAGCAAATAGAGTATATTTCCGCCAGTTCCTTTGTACCGGCAGGCTGCTGTTTACAGTTTTAGTGGAGCAGATTCCTGCCCTGTTTATATTCTACAAAACCTTGCTCAAGTGCTCTAACTACCTATTTTTCTTTTTCTTTACACACAATAGGGTGTAGCTTAAGTTTTCCTGCCTGGTCCACAGTCAGGACAAATCTCTCTCACCTGCCAGCCCCACAATCCCTCAGACCCAACCAAGTAAACACAGAGACTTATATTGGTTACAAACTGTATGGCCGTGGCAGGCTTCTTGCTAACTGTTCTTACAGCTTCAATTAATCCATTTCCATTAATCTATACCTTGCCACGTGGCTCGTGGCTTACCGGCATCTTCACATGCTGTTTGTCATCGTGGCGGCTGGCAGTGTCTCTCTGACTCAGCCTTCCACTTCCCAGCTTTATTCTCCTCCTTGTCCCACTTACACTTCCTGCCTAGCCAATGGCCAATCAGTGTTTTATTTATTGACTAATTAGCAACACATTTTCCATACAGAACATCCCACAGCAATAGGGTCATTTAATTTCCTTTCATAACTTTGTTTTTTCAAGATGCATACCAAAAACTGTGATTAATTCTGTAAGCTACAAGACCAAGGAACTCAGACCTAACCTTGGATGTAGGGGCATAATTGCTTTCTTTGATTATCAGCATGTTTTTCCACAGGCAGAATTCATGGATCTATAATGGATAAAACTTCCTTGTTCTTATTTTCCATCCTTGCAAAGTCTCACATCTAGAAAAAAGGGAAGATGATTCCTAGCCTTGTTTTTTATCTTTCTTATATCTCCTATTGGAGCAATTGGCAGAATAATCTAATCAATTTCATTAATCTTAATTCTCTGTCCTAATCACCTGTATTTTTAAATCATTGATCCAACCAAGTGTCATTACTCTATAAAAATGATCTTCATTATGATCTGCAAGTAAATAGACTAGTGAGGAGTGGGATTACCCCAGAAAACAATCACACAATACTAGATACAGTGGGATTCTTTCACATAATAAGCACACCATGCCAAATACAGTAAGCACATGATAGCAGCAAGCCGGAGAGAGCACAGCAGAAGCAAGGGGCATTTGGTAGACAATCTTCTCTGGGCTTTGCCTCTCCAGGTACACCCATCCATAGCTGTGATAGCCAGTGACTTGTATTTCATAAGCTCCATTGCTGACTTCAACTCCTCCAACATGACCACTGCCAAACATTGAAGAAAGAAGTTGAATCAGATATTGGACAATGGGAAGACCTCTGAAGCTCATAAACCAGTAGGATTAATATAGTGAAAATGGCACTCCCAACAAAATAATCTATGTATTCAAAGCAATCCTCATTAAAATTCCAACATAATTCTTCACAGAAACTGAAAGGACAATTTTCAGCTTCAAAATAGAAACACACACACACACACACACACACACACACACACACACACAAACAGGATAGCTAAAAACAATCCTGATTAATTAAAGAACTGCTGGAGGTATCACTATTCTCAATTTCAAATTGTAGTACAGAGCTGTAGTAATAAAAGCAGCATGGTATTTGCATAAAAACAGACCCATTGTTCAATGGAATCAAATAAAAAACCCAGACATAAGCCCACACACCTATGGATAACTGATTTTTTATTTTAAAAAAAGTAAGGTCAGAAATACATAGTGGGAGAAAAAGACAGCATCTTCAACAAATGGTTCTGGTTAAACTGGCTCCATGGAGAAGAATGCAAATAGATTAGTATTTATCACCCTGCACAAAATTCAACTCTGGTTGGATCAAAGAACTCAATACAAAACCAGATACACTGAACCTGACAGAAGGGAAAGTGAGGAATGGTCTTGAACGCAGTGACACAGGAAAAGACTTTCTGAACAGAACACCAACAGCACAGGCACTAAGAACAATTAATAAATGGGTCCTCACGAAACTGAAAACCTGCAAAGGGCACCATAGTTCCAACAAAGCAGTAGGCTACATAATGAGAACAAATCTTTACAAATTACGTGTCTGACAGAGGCCTAATATCTAAAATACATTTAAAAAAACTCAAAAAAACTGGACATCATGAGAAAAATAACCAAACTTAAAGATGAGGTACAGGTATAAACAGAGTTCTCAAAAGAAAAAACACAAATGGCTGAGAAACATTGTTTTTTAATGTTCAACATCCTTAGTCTTTAGGGAAATCCAAATCAAAAGTACTTTGAGATTTCATTTACACCCATCAGAATGGCCAAGATCAATAAAACAAATGACAGCTCATGCTGGCAAGGATGTGGAGTAAGGGGAACCCTCATCCATTGCTTGTGAGACTGAAAACTTGTACATACACTATGGAAAGCAGTGTGATGGTTCTTCAGGAAGCTGGGATAGAAGACACCAAGGAAATAAGGCCTTCTAGACACAACAGGGTTGGCATACATAAAAACTCCCAGAGACTATGGCAGCAGGCACAGAGCCTTCACAGGTCTAAGCCAGATGGGGTCCCAGGTTGGAGAGGTGAAGTGCACACAAGACTGTCTGTCGCTAACCCACAAGACAACTCCAATTGACAACTGCTCACAATGCAAAAGCTAGTTTTCTCCAAAGGAATCTCTCTGGATATACAAACCACATTTAAGAGCAGGCCCCATGCCCTGCACGGCCATGGCCAACACAAAACAAGCTAAATGGTATTCTTGGAGTTTTGTTTTGGTTTTTTGTCTCATAATACTTTGTCTGGGTTTTTTTTTTTTTTTTGGTTTTTTTTTTTTAAATCTTACAGGTCTTCTGTTGTGTTTTCATGCGATTTCTTTGTGTGAGAGTGTATGTGTTTTTGTGTCTCATGTATCTCCTGTGCTTTTCCTTTGGGCCTTTTTCTTCTGTTTGTTTTACTCTATTCTTCCCTTATTGTTGACTGTTTGTTTTCTAATGAGAGAGAGAAAGAAAGGGTGTGGCTTCGAGTGGGTCTGGAGGATCTGAGAGAATTTGGGGGAGGGGAAACCATGATCAGAACATACTGTATGGAAACATCTATTTTCAATAAAAGTTAACTTTATTTTTTTTTAAAAAAAAAAAGAAAGAAAAATAAGCAAAAATAATTAAATAAATGAAAATGTCAAAAATAGCTAATGCAACAAACAGTAAACTTCGGACTCCATGGTGTAAGCATTGTGTTTGTGGAGGCCATCACACTATATAACCTGCATATCCCAATCACAACAGGATCTTAATTTTAATTTAATTAATGAGAAAAATATCTTTGTTGTGTCTCAGTAAGTGGCAACCTAGAGGTAAAACAACATACTCTTCATGACCTCAGACAGACACCCTGAGACAAAACCCATTTGACAGTGGAATCTAGCGACATTTTCCTTAGATTTTTTTCTGTAACTTCTCAGATGGCTCAACCTGAGCTAGGATAACCCTTCTCCCTGATCAATATTAGGAAAAATGGCTAAGCCACTGTCATCAGTAAACTTATAGATGATCTTTACAAGTAATGAAGTCCCAGATTTGAGTCTCTGTAGTTTCAGTTTAGTTTGCAGAATGTTAATCTGGGAGATGATATCTGCACATCTAGATAACTCATTGGCCTCAGAGTGGACTTGGGCACCTCCTCTGCCTCTTCTCCTGGGTTTTAATATCCTTTCAGTCTCTGCCACAGACTGAAGTTGTGCCCTCAGCATTTCCCCTGGCAGTGAGTCTCTTCAGCCCTGAAACTTTGGAGATAGACATCAAACCCATGAGCTCAGTCTGGGTAGTGGATCATTTTTAAATAAAGGAACTGTGTTCAGTTCATTAACTGCAAAACTCTGGTTGCAATATTTGATTTCATAACTTAAACACTTTTGGGTAAATGCCTTTTATTGCTGTTAAAGATGACAGTTTACATACAATTACTCTTTAATTCTTTTGATTTTTCTTTCTCCAGAATAATCTCACTTACCCAGACTCCCAGCCCAGGTCATAACAGGAGCATGTCAGTTTATTTAATGAGAGTACTGTGTTTTTTATCAATTGTGCATAAATAATATATTTGTACAAGTGGAAGTGATTTGCAACAAATTTGACTTCTCAAGTTATGCTAAGCTTAACACTGATAAATATTAGTAAAATGCTGGCTGGGATTCAGACCACATTGGTTAGAGCAAACCAGTGTAGCTTTCAGGGGAAGCAGCGGGTTGCTGGTAGCATAAGAAAAGCATGTTGAGTTCATCTAAAAGGGCAGTCTAGAACAAAGAGCTTTCCCATGTTCCCCAAAGCATATAACATAGGCTTCCTTTTCAACTGCAAGGAAGAGTTCCTGTAATATCCATTTAACACGTTTCAGTCTTTTTCTATGAAGAAACATCTTGTGAAAAGAGACACCAAGTAGGCGTGACAGGAAGACTCAGCAGGTACTGTGGTTAGAGCACACAGTGTCCCCCTGAGGCTCACGTGTTCACCTGTTTGAAAACATGGTTCCCAGGTGGCGACACTGTTTGGAATGATTCTAAAACTTCTAGGAGGTGGAGATTTGAAGGGATTGGCTTTGAGTTTGCTAGCCCTGCACCACTTGCTGTTCTTTCTGGTTCTGGACTACTGATGCAACGTGACATGTGGTCTCATGCTCTTGCTCCCATGACTTCAAAGACATGCTTGGGCTCTACCCTCTCTGGAACTGTAAGCCAAAGCAATCTCTTCCTCCCTGAATTTGCTTTGGTCAGGGTATTTTATCACAGCAACAAAATCTAAACTCAGACAGCGTGTTAAGGCACTTACCACCAAGCCCTGGAACCTGAGTTCAATCCCCAGAACACACATGGTAGAAGCAGAGAACCAGCTGCCTCAGGTTGTCCCCTGACCTCCATGAAGACACTGTGGTAAGTGCCTGCATGTACACACATGCATGTGGGTGAACACACACACACACACACACACACACACACACACACACACACGAAATGAAAAAGAAAATAAGTGAGTTCCATAATTTAAAGTAGTAAATCCATAACTTAAATTTTAATCTTAAACATTCTCAACTAATGAAACGATGACTTTCTAAGATTCTAGAAACATCCGCTGTTAATTTTACACACTTGAGACTCCTTGGGAACATAAGTAAGTCTCCTGTCACCACCATGATCCTCACAAAGGGGACTTGAGGTTTTCCCTCTTTATTGATTGCAGTTATCAGTTAATACACCGTTAATATAACCAGCTCACTTCTAAGCACTGACCTTAGTTTTTTAATCTCAATAAATAAACATTAACAAGATTTGTAACTTGCATAATCAAACTAGAAACTGAAGTGTTTCTTATCTTATCTCAAAAAAAAAAAAACAGGTTTGGTTGAGCCATAAAAATACAACATAGCAAAATAATGCTTCTAAGTCAAGGTCTTTACAATGTATCTTAACGCACAAAGAGTGAGGCTACCTTTCCCTGCTTCTTTACTCAGATCCAAGTACACTTGACATTTGGCCACAGAGACTATGAGGAGAGTTTCCTTTTTCTTTAAAGGCTGTAGCTACCTGAATCAGGAATAGCATTTTCAAATGGCCCCATAAACATGGCTAACATTCTGGATTCTTTGACTGTCACGTGTATGCACACCTTTACCTTCCTCTTCTGCACTTAGGGTCATGCCTTCCAACTAAGATTAATGACTATTTTTTTGTTTTATGTACCCAATGTGCACTGGACCATACATCACGGCAAGAATGAGTCCCAAGAATATGATAAAATACATATTCCTCATAGTATTATCGGATTCAAGAGTAGAGGAATTAAGAAGAGTGCATTGTTTTTGTTTTGTTTCTATCTACTGTAATAATAACTGTAATAACTGTAATAAAATTAATGCAAAAAAATCTATCTCTGGGGACATTTTAACTTTAATTGCTGTCAGCATTGCCAAGTACAAAACTACTAAAATGAAGTTGATGTGTCATGGTCTTATTTATAACCCATTAACAACTACCTGGAATTTACATCTATACTAAAAAGCTCCAGACCATGGTCAGTCATGTTCTTCAGGAGAAAAATTCCAGATGAATATTATAATTATATCTATCCACGGAGTCATTAGAAACCAGGTGGCAGATGTTTGAATTGCCAAAGAGTGTGGCAGACAACCAGAAATAACACTAACTTATCACTCAAGCATACCTTTAGTCTACCGGGTCAAACATTTATAATTACAGAATTTTGGGGGAAAAGCTAAGTTCTTGTTTTCTTTAAACCAAAAGATGAGATAATTTGTAACAGTCAGCCCCTGAGGGTGCTGGACAGAGCCAAGTTGTAGCTAATTTGGGGTTTAAGGTATGGGAGAGCATCCTCTGGCAATTTCATAGCACTCCCCCCTTTGAAAGAGTTCTTAAGCAAATGTTTACCTTGTCATCACATGTAACTTGGGAAATAAGTTCTGAGCATTATATGTTTATGTGCTCCCCAATGTGAGTTAGTCATGTAGTTTCCTCGAGTGGTTGTGCAAGGCAGGTTACTGTGAAGTCCTCCGAGGTTCTGCTTGACTTGGCCTTGGAATAGTTTTTCTTGTTATTTACTCTTTGACAGAAGGACTGGAAATCGTCCAGCCTTTGAAACAGGCTTTGCAATATTTGGATGACTTTCTCTGAGAGAATGGTCTGCTAGCACGCGTCTGACATATGCAAAACAAATTAAAAGATGGCTTTCTAGCACACTTCTTAAAGGTCTATATGTGATGTGAGGAAGACCCAAATAGTCCCAGTGTGGTACAACTGACTCACGCTGGCTAGACATCACTTTCTACATTAAGAGTTTAATGGTGCTAGAGAAACTGTTTCTCACGCTTCCACATATCCTTCATACTCAGATGATTTTAAAAAGTTTAAGAGTCACATCATGAAAATCAAATAGGTAGTGATACCATTTGCCTGCTACTACATCTGGAGAAAAAAATCTATAACTAAAGTTCTTGAGGCGCATCAACACAACCTGAGTTTAATTCTGTAAAGACTAACTTGGCCTTTTCTTCTCTAGTTAAAATGCTAGGGAATAAACTGCTGGGGAATAAAGCATTAAGTTAATTAGGGCTCTACATCGCATACAAGCACGCATCCTTATCTTTAGAGGCTGTTGTAACTGCCTTCTCAGCTACGGTTGACAAACAGCAGGATAAACTCAGCACCTTCTGTAAGTGGAGGTCTAGGTGGAAGAGCTCTGCGGCTCTCACCGATGTACATCCCCAATCCCACATCCCATTAAGGGGCATACCCTGCATTCTTTGATTCTTGCTCTCTCCCTAAGTTCTATCATCTAAAACTATAATAAAGTTTAATTGAGTTTACCTAATGCACAGCAGAATTACCTTAGCTATAAAAACAGAACATTATGACACTTCCCTAAAGATGTGTGTGTGCAGGATGAACTGAGCACATGAGATAAATTCACTTCACAGTGACTCTGTCCAAATGAACCAGCAGCCCCTGGAACTCATCGTACACAGAAAGAGCACCAGGAAGCCCGCAGCGGAAGATGGCACTCTGATCCCCTTTTATTTTGTTAGCCAGTGTCACATCAGTCACCATGTGGAGCACTTTCCTGGGGCCAAATTATAGGCCTATGGAACAGTATTGTGTGGCCTTCGGTTTGCCCCGAGAGGAAACTTAAACATTGCAATGAAACCCTGAAAGCAGACTTAGAGGGAGTCTGACAAGCACACCAGGAGAATGGCTTCCAGCACAGGTAGTAAAGAAATTTCAAAATTAAAGTCACTATGCTGCATTAGATTTCTTCACATTGAGTTACTCATGAGGCAAGAAATCAACCAAGGTCCAAAAAGAATGGGTGACAGTATTTCTTTAATAGGTAATTGGAGTTTATTTTCTGATTTAGATTCCAAGTGATCACAAAGATTTGTCCTTTTGAAACTCACTGTACAGTTTTATTCTACATTGTACATTACCTTCATAAGGTCATTCATTGGTTCACAAACATGCAAACTCATTGTTAGATTTCAGCTCAATGCTAATATGTATGAGCTCAGTTCCCACAAACCTATGCTCTACCAAGTCTTATTATCCAGCAAGACAGAGCAGGTTTCTTCAAATAATGTCACCAAATGCTCCACTAACAACAGCATCATAGGGTGTCTGTTCAGACTTCAGGAGTTCACTTTTAAGCACCAGATACCGCTTGTTCTAATTCTAGAGTGCAGTTATACCATGCCTTTCTAACTTGTTAAGAAGCAGTGGAGTGAGTGCAAGATAAATAACGATATGTTAATAAGATTCTTGGAACAGCACTGTAAAGGGAAAAGTTATTGTAGAGAAAATTACAACTGAAGACAGTGCACTTTGGGGCTGAATATATAAAGAGCCGATCCTATGTCACATTATTATTGTCTGAGTACTAAAAGCAGAATTCCAAAAAAAAAAAAAAACTCTTAGAAAGATGCAAATTGGACATTAGTCTTACCTAGCCTTCACAGGTAGTCTTAAATTTGAGTTCTCTTTAGATTAGAGAGATGAGGTTGATGGAAAGTATCATTGGGTGGGTAAGTTCAAACATTTTTTCATATTTTACTACCTGGGACCAGATTCCTCAGGACATGGCTGCTCCATTGGGACCACAGGGTAGTAAGCTTTGACACCAACGGGATACCATTGCTAATAGAAACGTGAGAGAAGTGTGGAAACTATGCTGAGAAAGAAAACAAAAAGAGTCAGGAATAGGATGTGTCAGTAAAACTGCCTGGATATATCAAGAGAAATCAAGTTTTCAAATGGACTGTGGACTCACTCAAATACTTACAAACAAAAGTGCTGTTATTAACATAAGTAAAACAGCCCTAAGTAGAATAAATCAAAGAAGGTTATTTGAAAGGAGAAGCCACTATTTAGGCCCAACTGATTATGGCTACATTATTGCCATACTGTCCAACTTTTTTAACGAAGCCAGAAATTAAATTTGTATGTGTAATTTAATTTTTAAATAGAACTAATTCAATTTAAAAAAACTTCCCCTTGCAGGCCAAGTACAGTACCTGCCCTGCCAGTTTCCAGCCTCTGGTTGGTTCTTCTTCACCAGTACAGGCAGGCAGCTGAGCAAAGCCCTCCCTTCTGGGACAAATGGCTTTCCTAAATCAGTCTACAGGCTCTCGTGGCCTCAGCCTACGAACCTCAGATTCTTCCCAACTGGCACCATACTATCTGTAGTCAGTGCTGTTATTCTCTAAAGGGACATTGGCGGTCGTGACTCTTAACAGAATAAGCCCACCGAGACTTAACAGAACTAGCCATTTTTCCTTTCTTTGCATATTTTTACATTAACTAGAAATGTTTTTAAGTTAAATTAAGCATACAAGCCAAAGCTACTCCAACTTTACACAAGATGTATCTTTGATACAATTTTCCTTCCGGCGATTTGTCTTATTATATACAGCTTCAAACAAATTAAGAAGAGTGGTTTGTTTGATTATTAACTATGAAAAACCATTTTTAATAGAATATAAATTTACAGGCAAGTTGGAACTATTGGTTAATAACAGCATGCCTGTCTAGTATCCATGAGGCTATAACCTTTAGTATCCTGTACATGTGCAGCTGGGGGCGGGGGGGGGGGGGGGGATCTTTCATCTTACGTCATCAGCGGGTGCTGGCAACTACATACCTGCTGCATGGTCACGCAATCTGTGCCCTAAAAAAGCAGGACGCGGACCCCACCCTCTCTCTGCTCTCTCTGTTCCCTCTCTGCTCTGCTCCCGTCATCTTTCTTTCTCTCCAGGCCTGGCTCTCCTCACTTCTATCCCCTCCTTCCTTCTAATAAAGCTTTGTAACTCTGGTAATCGTGGCCGTGGCCCATGACTTTTCCACTGGTAACCAGGGCCATTTACCTATCTTCCAATAACAACAATAACAACAAAACTACAAGATCAAAGAAGGAAAAAATAGAAGTGGAGAGGACACAGGGGAAAATGAATAAATGCTAGAGATGCCCTTTCAGTAAAATAGTCACTTTACTTACCACTCTTATACAAATAATACATAGAAAATACAGACATCCTTTGACTGACAATTACATCAAGATTAATAAACTCAATGTTAGGGGTTTAATATAGTTAAACTATTCTTTAGGTTCACTTATCAAAAATCTACTGTTCTCAGAGTTCAGGAAGGCCATGGGTGTATATATAAAAAGATACATCCTTCTGCCCATGTGCAACTGGAGGAATTGATACTTCCTCTTCAAATCCTTAAGTTTAAAATCCAGTCTTATCAGAAGTAAATAAAACCTGCACAATGGCTTTGAGGACTCAACGAGAGACTCTTGCCTTGGAAAAATTTTGCATTCTATTCAGTAAAATAATAAATGAATATAAAACAAGGCTAGAAGATAACTTAAGACAACATAAGTATTAATGCATGTGAAAGCTGTCAGGATGAGCATGGAATCCTTCTTGCCAAGCCCTAAATAAAACTGAGAGGTCATGAAGGTATCACATCTATATATTCCTGATAACAAGATCCACTCACAGAAGACTGTCAGAACCACTTTATAAAAACAAAAAGGAAATAAAAACGTCTGTAAGGGTATCTGCAAACCATTATCTATTAAACCTATTCATATACCACTCTTGGTATTGAACTTCGTATACAAAACTCTTGTTTCAAAATATCACATTTAACCACTTTATCTTTAAAAACTTCGCTTACCTTGAAATAGTAATTGACCACGGAGTGCATTTTCCTGTTGCAATACTACGTTAACCCCGTGTTAACAATATCTAGAGAATCCTTCTCTCAGTTTGACACCTGGTATCTAACAGAACCTGAAACAAGATCTCCTTTAAATGGCAGCTTCTAGAATATGATATAGTACCAACGTTGAGCCTTCTGCACCCTCCACATCCCTGGCTTAATTTCTTAATTTCTGTTCTCAAGTCATGGCTGTTCTTTTTGATAGATTCCCTGCCGACTTTGTGATATGATGTGGGTACTGCCACCTTTAAAGGGACCTTGCCTCCAGAGTCTATCTCCATGTTCAGTGCATTAAGGTTTTCTTGAGATGTTTTAGTGGAAATTTAGAAGAGATTTTAGTTGTCAAGTGGTGTATCTTTTGGACTTTTCCCACTTCAGACTCCACTTGGTTGGTGACTCTCTAAACGTTTTAATCAGCTCCTCTAAGAACACTATTTTCCCCAGTTCTCACTCAGCCACAGGGGACCAGGTGTTTAAAACATCGTCTTAAAGACCTGGGGTAACATTTATTCCTGGCTTTTCTTCATGTACGTGAACTGCTACATAAAACCAAGCACTTCATCTGCTTTTACTGTTTTTAAGTAATGCTCAGATTTTCTCACTTCCTGTAATATGATGTACTTGCATAATCTGTGACATACACTCTTCTAGTATCTATTTATAAAAGTAGAGCCCTTTTATCAGGCTGACATGCAGGTTTAAATTCTATTTCCACAAAGAAAAATGTTTTCCTTTACCTTTTGGTAACTGGCTTAGGAAGCAAAGATTTTTGTTTTCTGTCTATACTTTTGTGTCTGAGTGAACCTGCCACTTCCTACCACGGCCAGTACTTGACAAGTCTAGCTTGGTTTGCCTATGTAATCTTCAGAGGCTTCTACAGCTTAGATTCCTATATGGCAAATCACTTTTCTTGTACTTATGTAAACAAAGCAAATCTGATACCACCCATTTTGCAAATAAACTGGGTTTGCTTTTATTAAAATTCTATGACTACATTTTTTTTTAATTTTTATTTTATTATTGCTACAAGTGTACATGCATTTCTGCCATGGTGTGCAATCGGAGGTTAGAGGACAACTTTGATGAGTTAGTTCTCATTTAACCATAACATGGCTTCTGGGTATCAAACTCAAGGCTCAGGCTTATATTAACATCTGGCATCTGTTTTTATCTGCTGAGCTATCCCACCCACCATAAAAATTTAAAGAAAAACTATAATATATGCTATTAGATTGGCTGTTCCTTATTTTCAGTGCTTAAAAGTATTGATCTGTAGATTAGACTACATCTTAAATCCTTCAAAATTACTATAATCTTTCTCCCACAGAATTTGCATTTCCTAAAACTTTGTAAACTGAAGCCAACTAACTTAATATAAACCTCACCAGAACTCACCTATGTGAGTATTCTCATCTTGGACTTCTAACCAGCAGAACTGACAGAAATAAACTTGCTTATAAGCTTCCTAGTACTCAGCAATTTGTAACAGGAGCCCCAACGTAGACAAAAGCCACTGTGCGATGTGTGCAATGTAAATTAAAACTACACACCTGTCAGAGCTGCTACAATTTTACAAATTAAAATAATAAAACCAAATGTTCCTTAGAATGCAAACAGAATTACTTTCATACACTCTTAGTGAAAATGTAAAATAGTGTGATCATTCTACCATTGTTTATTTAGTTTCTTTGTTTTTTGAAGTTAAACATACACTTGCCATTTGACCCATCAATCAAACATCTAAGTGTTTTTCCCAGAAGAAAATGAAAACTCATACACATTTAAAAAATGTTTACAACTGTTCAAAGAAATTTTAATTATAGTAATCCCCAAATTAGACATATCAAAATGTGCTTCAATAAGTAAACAGCTATACAAAGTATGGGGCATCCAGACCATTCAGCAGTAAACACATACAACATACTATGACTTGAATAGATCATAAGGATAGTACACTGAGTGGGGTTAAAAACAAACAAACAAACAAACAAACAAAAAAAAAAAACTCCAAAGGTTATTTCTTGCATGCTTCTACTTATATAGCATTCTCGGTGACAAACCTATAAAGCTGAGACTAGTTGGTTAGGGGTGGTAGTCCAGTATAGGACATGGTAACTGGATCAAGAAGACCTCTGTGGTACTGAAGTAGTTCTATATACTGGCTGTAGCAATTACATGAACCTGTACACATGATAAAATAACATGGAACTACATATATACCAATTACCAAATTCCTGCTTTTGCATATATTACACTATGTTAGATGTAACCACTGAAGAAACTGGGTATCTAGTATAGAGTATATGTTTATATTAGCTTTGCAACTTCATACACAATCTGTAATTATCTCAGAATAAAAATTTACAAGTAAATATTAAATAATAAACAATAAGCTTCTAAATGACTGCTGTGGGGAAATATCTTATCTACTAAAGTCCATGATTTGAAGAAAGTAGGTCAGCTTGCTTTAGAACTTCTTGTTTGTGGTTTATAGAAGGAAACAGGTTTGTAAAAACTTTGCTTAGTGCTTACAATCTTCTCGTTGAGAAAATTTACTGTTACTATAGTGTAACACAAAATTAGACAGAAATGCTTTGTAAATGCATCAAAAATTAACATACTTAAAATGTATCTAGATTTTAATGTATACTGCTTTCTCTCAGAAATTAAACTCACTGAATAATTCTGGCTAAATCCAAAGACACAAGCTTAAGTTTAAGGAGTATAAATCTATTTAATACAGTATAATTTTATTTCGGATATACTAAGCACAATAGCAGACAGAGAAGAAAATTAAGAAGCCATTTACAATGAATAAAACATAATTCCTAAAAAAAAAAGTAAAATACACACGTTGCTCATACAGTCAGTTTTAATAATCCACCATATAAACTAATATATACAAAATGTCTTAATGATCTGTTGCCACTTAAATTAACACATCATATAATTCTTAAACATGTGTTGACTTCTAACCTCTGCTCTTCTTCAGAATTACCTGTAAGAGAGGAAATGAAGATATATATTGCACCAATGGAAAATAAAAAATTATTGAGCCGCAGTATAAGTGGCCTAGATTTCCTGTTTACTTCTCTCAATGGATGTGAAACCTCCCTAGATTATCACACCTGGTTTCTGAGTCACTTCATTCCTGAACCTTGCCAATTACAATCCAAGTATCAAAACTGTTGATTTCAAACCAGGTTTTAGGTTTTTTGTTTTCTTTCCCTCCAAACAAATTTATGGTCTAGGGTGTTAAAAAAAAAAAAAAAAAAAACCTGTAAAGTAGTATCAAATAGTATAAATCCATTGCAATGTAAAAGTCTCACAATGGAGCTGGAATTATGTCTGCTAGAGGTAAAGACTGGTCATCTTACACTGAATAACTTCATATAAAATTTTCAAAGCATAAAACATTGCAAAAATAAGACAAAGGGAAATATTTAGTTGTAAAAATGCTGGAAGGATGAGGCCTAAATTATCTCCAAAAAATAAATAAAAATTAAAATAAATGTTTATAAGAATTTAGCTATACAGTTTAAAAAGAAAAATGGCCTCAGGCCCCATGGGTTGGCTCAGTGGGCACAGACACTAAGTGCTAAGTTGGACAGCCTGAGTTTGACCCCACATGGTGGAGAGAACCAATTGCCAAAAGCTGCCCTGACCTCCACAGGTATGCTGAGACAAATGCACACACTTTCATGTGTACACACACACACACACACACACACACACACACACACGTACATACATGGGTGCATAATAAAGGCAATAAAAAATTAGAAAAAACAAAGGTCTAAATTTAAAACACTCACATATACTTTTCATGCTTTTAATCATTGCATTACTTTCATAAAAATACTTATTTGGACTTTAACAGTTGTGGTGTTTCTCATCGAAGAAGATTAAAAAGTCCCATAAAATTGCTGGGGCAGAGATGATAACTTAGCTATCACAAGCAGGTCTGTAACCCAGGCTAGCACTGCTCTGTGCAAAGTGATATTAATATGAGAACTATAAAATCATGTGCTTAACAAGTTTAAAAAATGCTGAATATGTTGTGTATTTAAATACATTTCCAAAATATTGTTAAACAAAATTCAACAATCTTCCTTACTGGTACATTTCTCATAATCTTTCCTGACTTCAACTATGATTCACCTCTTCTTGCACTATGTTAGGCTACAGGTATTTCAAAATAAAAAATCTTTAACAAGTATTTACGTCAGACAAAGACAATAATCACGGTAGTATTTTTAAAGTTAAGTTGCTTAAAGACAGAATTTACGTTTTACCTTTGCTGCAGCCAGTATATGATCCTTTTTGATAACTCTAGATTTACTTTCACAAGCATTTATCCTGGACTCTTCTGCCAATCGATGAACAAAGAGTAAGCAATTCAAATGAATCTTTAAAAGCAAAGCATATGTATCATTAGATAATACATAAATTAAATATATATGATCCCCTTTTAACATACATTTGTTATATACAGTACAAATGACGGCTCTTTAGGAAATTTATTACCCAGAACTTTCTCACCCACAGCTTCTCCCACACGTGTGAGGGCACTACTCACAATCAGTTAAAAAGTACCTTTCACAATTTCATTTCTTTTATTATTTACATGAGTTATCAAGTAAATAAGTAAAACAATAACTTGACTCAGAAGATTCAGGGCACTGTGCTAAACATAAAGAAGACAAAAGCCTCCTGATTCTAATTCCCAGACTAATAGGACAACCACCCCATAAAGCTACACACTATGCTAGGAGATAACATCAAAAATGAAACAACATCGGGAATAGTGTTAGCATCTCAATTAACTAACTGGTATGTTAGCATCTCAATTACTAACTGGTATGTTAGCATCTCAATAACTAACTGGTATAGTGTTCAGAAAAAAGAATAAAATATACTGCTTTAAATGGAAAGAACTTTGTGGATGACGTGGAATACTTTATTGGGTAAGATTATGAAGTTAATGGAGAGCAGAAAACTATAAGCAGGGAAATGGCATCAATTAACAAAAGACTAAACAGGAACTGTTTAACAAAAATCACTGAAGACAAAAATGTCACCTGGGAGCAACAAATGGCCAAAGGAACTTCCCTTCTCCCACCCCTACAAAGACTTGTGTTTCAACTCTGCTTCTTTCCCCTGACACCTCGAGTGTCCCACCATAGAGTCCACAGAACCACAGGTCACTCCGGGACAGAAAACAGTGGTGTTGGAAGGAAACTGACTACTTGAGAAAAGTCTGCCACCCCTTCGCATCAGTGAGTGGTCTCCTGGATATCCCTAGTTGGGCAGATTTCCTTCTGTATTAAACTCCAGCTAAAACAGAATAAACTCTGGAAAGTGTATTCCAAGGGAAGCTCACTTACGCTATTTTAGCCGTCACCAAAGAGTCAGGAGTAGGAAAACAAACAAACAAACAACAACAACAACAAAAACAATGTTACCTTTTCTAACAGAATATGAGAAAGGAAAATACGAACATGTGACAGCAGAAGTATTATCCACCCCCGCCCCGCTGTGGGAGATATATTTATATTGAAAGACCCTCAGCCTCCCCGCCTAACATAACTTAGTTTAGCTGTTCTTGAATAAAGCCTGAGAGGCACTGAGGAGCTCAGTTAAAGGTCAGAAAAACACCCTGTACCCTAGACAAAGGCGTGGGCAGGCTCGGGGAGAAACCACGAGCTGTCCTGGGTTTGAACCTGGCCTCACTTGAATCATCCAATCAGAGCAGGCCTCATTTGCATCCTCCAATCAAAACCCTGTAACCAGGCTTCTTGTTTCTGTACCCGTGCCCTACCCTATAAAAACCCTCTGCTCCAGCCCGTGGGCGCGCCAGTCCCTTGAGCTTCTCGAGAGTCTGTGTCGCCCCGGGTACCCGTGTTCCTGAATAAAGCCTCTTGCTGTTTGCATCTGATTCGTGGTCTCGGTGTCTTCCTTGGAGGCGAGGGTCTCTCCTGAGGGAAGACTGCCTTCGGGGGTCTTTCAATATCTTTTAGGTCCATATCTCCGTAGAGACCAAAAAAGGAAAAAGTAGACAATTTTATAATAGTCAAGAAAAACAGTATCTGGCGACATGGCTCAGTGCTTAAGAGCATTTGCTGCTCTTCTGGCTGACCTGAATCCTTAGAATCCACTATCAGGCAGCCCACAACCACCTGTAACTCAACATACAAGGGATCTAACTTCTTTTGGCTTCTACAGGCACCCACACACATTACCTTCCCTCACAAATACACATAAATAAAAATGATTTTTAAATAAAACTTAAAGCAAGGGTGGCCTACAGCTTTAATCCCGGCCCTGAGAAGCAAAGTCAGGTAGATCTCTGAGTTCAAGACCAGCCTCGTCTACATAGTGAGTTCCAGGCCGGCCAGCGCGCTACAAAGTGAAGTTCTGTCTCAAAGCAAAGAAAACAGAAACCTTGCAAGGAGAATAACTCCAATTCTGCACCTCCATCTGGAAAAGAGGCATGCATTTTCAGAACAGAGGAAAAGGCAGTGCTCCTGTGGTTCAACCTGGGGGCATCATGTTGCCAAACTGAATTTACTTGGGAGACAGAAACATACAGTTAGTTGCTTGACTGGGGCCAAGGATCGGAAGGCGTTTTATTTCGGGTAAGTATGAGTCTGATAAACAACAGTCTTGAAAGGTTAAAAACTTGAAGAGTGCTCTATCACCTGCCTAGGAAAATGCATTCCCCAAGTACAGGCTCACTTTTGAATCCCAGACCTTCAGTAAAGGACCTAGTGCAGCAGCGACAGTGAAACGTATTCAGTACCCTCATAAAGGGGTTAGAGGAAGCAGGAAGCCAAATCTGTTTTTAGACGATAGAAGGATATATATATATCCTTGTCAAGTAAACTAATCACGATCCCGGACAGTTCTGAATCGCTAGTCCTGGAAACAATAAGGAGCAGGGCTTCCCTTAAGAAGCCCCGGGCCTTCCGCGGTCCCCGGGGTCCCGGGCCCATCATAGCTACCGGGGGCCGAGGACACGAAGAGACGCAGGCCGGGCCGTGTCCCAGGCCTGGCTCCTCACTCCCCGGCCAGCACAGCCGGACTCACCAGGAGGTCGCAGTCCGTCTCCAGACGGAGGTGCGGCTTCTTCCGCTTGAAGGTGCGCCTGAGGAAGGCGCGGGGCGCCTTGCGCTTGATCCGCTTCGAGACGGTGGTGGAGACGGCCATCTTCGCGGCGGGTCCACGGCACTCGCCGCAGTCCGGGCTCACCCCGCGCTCGTTGCACGGCTCCCCGGCAGAGGAACTCAGGAGGAAACCTCACCCAGGACGAGATGACGACTCCGCTCCGCAGACCCCGGCGCCCTCGGTTTGAATCTGCCGCCCGCCAGCGCGTTTGGGCGCACGGCAGTGACGTCACAGAAAGCCACGCCCACCGCCCCGGAAGCGCCGGCTGGAGGGAATCCCGGGCCAAGGGTGTGTCCCGCGCTCCCACATCTTAAAGGCGCCGGGGTATATGCTTTGCTGTTTTTCTGTTGCAATCCTCTATGTAGTTCCACCCTTGGTTTTCTAGAAAGGATAGGAGATGGTGACGTTAGTTGATATGCCCAACAAGAGCTTCATGCCATGCTTTTCCAAGCTCTCCATGGAGCAGCTGGATTCCAGTGGACTAGAAAGTAAATGAAAGAAGTTTTGTGTTTTTATCAGAATTCCTTAAGACCTAATACCTTACTCACAAAATGTTCTGATACTAAACAGCAAATAACTTACACCTTTACATAATGGCATTTGACTTTGTACGTGATTTTTCTCACATCACTTTTTTTTTCTTTAACAAATGGCCGCCCTTTTGAGGCTCCCTTCCTTAACTTCCCTGTAACTTTTAAATATGCGTTATTTTTTCTTTTGTTGGAAATAGATTTTTTTATGAAATATATTCTGATTACAATTTCCCCTCCCCCAATTCCTCCAAGATCTTTCTCCACCTATCTAAATCTACTCCCTTTCTGTCTCTCCTTAGAAAACAAACAGGAATCTAAAGAATAGTAATAAAATAATATAAAACAAAACCAATCAGGGGAGGACAAAACAGAAGAAAGAGAGCAAAAGAAAGGCACAAAAAAGGCATATAGATGCAGAGATAGACACATTCGCACACACAGAAATCCCATAAAAACACAAAAGTGGAAGCCATAATATGTATGCTAAGGACCAGTAAGGTTTGTTTGATTGTTTTTAAATGTCCTGACAAAACACTACGAGACAAAGAATCTCCAAAAATGCCATTAAATTCTTGTTGTGTTGGCCACCTACTGCTGAGCCTGGGCAGGCCCTTAATAGTGGTTTGTATCCCCATTAAAACACTGTTAGAGAAAACTAATTTTTTTTCATTTTCAACTGACTATCAATTGGAAATAGCTTCTAGGTTAGGGATGGGGAGTTGTGACCACTTCTCTCAGTGCTGGTACTCCATCTGACACAGACTCATGGTGGCCCTGTGCATGCTGTTAGTTTCTGTGAGTTCGTAAGTGCTTACTCCTGCTGTATTTCAAAAGCCTTATTTCCTTGCTATCCCCAATCCTCTCTGACTTGCGAAATTTCTACTTCCTTTCCTCTGGAGTTCCTGGGAAATGGAGGGATTTGATGGAGACATTCCCATTTTAGGACTGAGTGTTCCAAGATCTCTCACACTCTGCAGATTGTGCAGCTGTGAGGCTCTGTATTTGTTTCTATGTACTGTAGGAGGAAGCTTCTCTGGGGATGACTGAGAAAGGTACTGGTCTATGAGTATAACAGAATGTCATTAGGGGTTACTTTATGGCAATGTTCCTTTAGCAGAACAGTAGTGTTTGGTTTTCCTTTAGGTCCCCGGCCTGTCTGATCTCGGGTTCTTTGACACCCAGGCAATGTTGGGGATGGGTTGTGTCTCACGGGTCTTAAGTCTAATCAGTTAGTTGTTGGTTACGCCCACGAGCTTTGTCATCCTGGCACTAGACTTGCAGGCAGATCATCTTTGCAGACTAAAGAGTTGGTAGCTGGGTTGATGTTTACCTTTCTTCCAACACCATGAACGCTAGGCTATAGAGATGAAGGATCTAGTTAGGTATCAGCTCAACTTCTCATGTTTAATGCATTGTGTGGGTTATGTGGGTGTTATCTTCAGAAATAGGGCCTTACCATCAGTTTGTGGAGAACAGCCAGCAGCCTTGGCAATTTCCTGGTTGTTTGGGTGTTCCCATGGGACCTCTTTGGCCAACAGTTGATTAGATGTAAGGCATTCCCAGAACTGGAGGCTTCATTTGATTATGAGAGCTGTCCAGTTGGGTTCAGTCTCTGCTGTTCTTTGAGTATTCCTTTTGGATCATCTTCCTATATGTGTATATTTTAGGAAGCTTCTACTGTATTGTTTCCATAGTACTCTCAAATAGCCCTTAGTTTTAGCTGTCCCTCCCTGTATTCCCTCCCTAGATCCCCCCTTTCCCATCTTCCCCCTATTTGATCCTCCCATTCTAGTCCTCCACTCATCCATCCATAACTATTCTGTTCCTCTTTCCTAGGGTAGCCAATCCTTCACCCCAGTCCCTTACTATATACTTAACCTCTGTGGTTGTGTGGATTGTAGCCTACTTACTGAATACTTAGCTTCTAAATATATATATAAGAGAATGCATACAATATTTATCTTTTTCGTTCTGGGTTATCTCACTCAGGATGACTTATTTTTCTAATACAATCCATTTACCTAAAATTTTCATGATTTATTTTTAATAGCTAAGTAATATTTCATTGTGTAAATGTACCACATTTTGTTTATTCATTCATCTGTTTACGGACATCTAGGTTGTCCTCTTTCTGGATATTCTGAATAGAGCAGCAATAAATTTGTTGAGCAAGTGCCTCTGTGTTGGGAGGAAGCAGCCTTTGGGTATATGCCCAAGAGTGGTATACTGGATCTTGAAGTTGATCCGTTCCCACATTCCTAAGAAACAACCACACTGCTTTCCAGAGTGGCTGTACAAGTTTTCAGTCCCACCAGCAATGGATGAGTGTTCTCCTTACTCCACATCATCACCAGCATGAGCTGTTCTTGTTTTGTGGATCTTAGCCATTCTGACCTGTAGAGGGACAAAAGGTCCACGTGCTCACAGACAGAACTAGAGAAACCAGAATTGTTAAACATGCATGCCTTTTTATTTAGGAAAAGATATTGACACCTGTTCATGTGGAAGGGTGGAATAGATATTGGTTAATAACCTGGGTATCTTTTTGCTACTCTATGGAGCCAGCAGCCTTCACCAGAATCCCCCAGACTCCTGAGTATTGCTTCTCAGCCAATAAAAACAATCTTTATGAAAGAGGGCCCATGTACTTTGCAAAAGAGTTTGCTATTCTGCTTATTACAAACCCTTCCTCCCTAGGCCCCTGTCCTAAGCACTGTTTCTCAGTCAACAGAACCCATTCTTGGAGAAAAGTTCATAGGTGCTTTGCGAAAGAGATGTACTTTGCAAAGGAGTTTAGATGTTGTAGTAACTGTCAGGTGGAAATTTTTTTCCCAAAGCTTTACTGTGTTTAAATATATAAAAAATAAACTACTTGTCATCAGATTCTAGAAGTCTGAATGAGCCTGGCTAAGTCATACTGAACCAAGTTCTCATTCTTGGAGCTCCATGGATCATGTCGCTGATGGTCATGATTTTCATTTCCCTGGTGGCTAAGGATGCTGAACATTTACTTAAGTGCTTCTCCGCCATTCATGCTTCCTCTTTTGAGAATTCTCTATTTGGATCCGTACACCAATTTTTAATTTGGTTATTTTTTTCTTGATAGCCAGGGTTTTTTTTTTTTGAGTTCCTTATATTTTTTAGATATTTCCCTCTCTCAGGTGTGTCTTTTGAAAGCCTGAACTTGCCTCTACTATCAACCATTGTACTTTAAAGAAAACCTGGAAACAATTGGCGAAAATAATTGTTGACACTTTTTCCCCATTCTCTTTTGAAGCTATAACAATATCGTCTGTGTTTCCTCTCTTTGTGAAAATTATTTTTATTAAAACAACCAATTGTTAATTCTCGGGCCCCACTTACATGACCAGCCAGACATGATTATTAGGTTTTATGGTTGTTTTCACCAAGAAAACATTTCCCTTAATTGGGTATAATTCTCTTGGTTTTATTATTACCTGAGGCTCTCTTTGTCTCCATTTCTGTTTCCTCCTCATCTCCTTGATCTCCAAATCGCAGTCCACACAATTCTGTGTTTTATCTCACACAATTCTGTTTTATCTTGGATGTGATCTCATCCAGGATAACTTTAAAATGAGTTAAAAACATCTGTGGATTTTCTCCTCTGAATTTCAGGCATCCGTTCTCAGTTCACAGGCTTCATCCTCTAAAAGTTCTTAGATGTCACATGATCAAAATTAGCTCTTGATCTCTCCCTATACTCCAGTCCTGACCTCTCCTCCCTCTTTCCTGTCACAGATGATGACACTCTCGTCTTTGCAAATTATGCATGCAAACTCTTATGATCTGCTTTGCCTCTTTTACTTATCACATTTTTAAATAATTAATTTTTATTTTATGAACACTGGAGTTTTGCCTGCATGAATGTCAGTGTGAAGGTGCCAGATGCCTGGAACAGGGTGCTGGGAATTGAACCCAAGTCTTCTGGAAGACAAGTCAGTGCTCTTCACTAGAGTCATCTCTCCAGCCCCTTTTTGTCACATCTTACATTCAATGCCCTCAAATGGATCAGCCCTGACTAACACTAGCAGACCACTCCTCCCCATGTCTCCTGCTACCACTCTTGGCCATATCACTATCATGGCTCACCTAGATTATTATACCACCCCCAGACTGTGCCTCAACATGTTTCTATTCATTTTACACAAAAAGTTGATATTTAAGTCATAGTGCATCATTCTTTTCCCACAATCCCTTCCCTTAGCTTCAAAGGGAAAAAGAGAATGAAGTTCCTGGATTGATTTATCTCAACCAAGAAGTTATAAGCAATGTTACAATAAAAACAAACACCAATTTATCCAGGTATGAAATAGATTTGCAAATCAAAAGATTTAAGTTTGATTAAATACTAAGTTAATATTTTGTCAAGTTGAAGGAGCAGATTTTTTGTCAATGTTAGCAAAGAAAATGGGAGTGATAAAAAGTAACTTATTTTGAACAACTTTTAAATGGCTATTGTCATTGTATGATTGGAAGGCATTTATGTTGGTGATGATTTATTTT
The DNA here is from genome assembly GCF_949786415.1 of Peromyscus eremicus. Classification (NCBI taxonomy): domain Eukaryota; kingdom Metazoa; phylum Chordata; class Mammalia; order Rodentia; family Cricetidae; genus Peromyscus; species Peromyscus eremicus. The sequence continues at coordinate 26,834,049 of NC_081424.1, read as the reverse complement.
TTTATTCCTTAAGCTGTAGGTGATTGGTTGGTATAAAGCTATCAGGAGGGAATTATCAGTAATCGATAAGTCAGCTAAGTCCTAGAACTGCAAAGTTGGAATGTGGGATCTTTTATGAACCCTTTGTTGTTGGTACTGTTGTTGTTGTTGTTGTTAGCTTAGAATATTGCTAAGGGATTTAGATCATTTACAGCCTACAAGTTTGTGTAAAGCAGCACACAGTAAAACCAACATCATGAAAATACTATTTCACCTTCAGAAAATGAGAGACACATTTTGGACTTATAACACAACATTCTTTATATAAATGTTAAAGACTGGGGGAATCTGTCCATGAGGGAAAATACTGCCTGCCAAACATGATTTCTAGGGCTCACAGAGAAGTTTTGTTCTTTCTTCTAAACATACTGCAGCTGTCTTAAGTATTCCCATACCTGTGAGGCCAAGTTTGTCCAACCCCAAATAGATATACTTAATACATATTTATAATATCTCTCTGATATTATTTCCCCCAATTGAACAAATGATTCCTCTCCACCTATATTAGCTTCCTGGATACCTGATGCTCTAAAAGCTTATAACTCTACAAAATTAATCACTGACACCTAATCTCCAGTCGGATATGGGGTCAGAGGGCAGCTTTGGAAGGTGATTACATCTAATAGACATCTTTCCTATGAATGGGATGAGTGTGCTTCCAAGAGAGGCCTTGGAAACTTGTCTTTCCTTTCACACAATGCAAAGACAGAACTATAAAGCTCCATCTGTGTATCAGGAGGTGACCACCATAATTCAACTTTACTGACATGATTATCTCTGACTTCTCAGCCTCTAGAACCATGAATTATTAATTTCTGTTGTTTATAAGCCACCTAGTATGGGCTATTTTGTTAAAGCAGCAAAAATATCCCACACCAGTATCCCTCAGACACACACAAAAGACAACAAAAACATCAAACTCTGTCCTCCATCAGGAATTTGAATTCACTATTCCCTCTTCTGAAAAAAAAAAGCCCATTTACTTGCATATGTTATTTCATTAGTTCTTCTGACAAGTGTAGGAGAGAAATTATTTAAAATAAGAACTCTGCATGTGCATCCACATGTGTGCTTAGAAATATACGTGTACAAACACATATACATGCACAGTCATGTGTAGAAACTGATACAGTTCTGTGGTCAGTCAGTGGCATGACATTGATACTTTAAAATTGATTGTAGTATACTTATTTACATCATGGAAATCTGGCTAAATCTATAACTCAGACATTTAATTGTACTTTCCAAAAAGCAAGTTATTAAGCAATTGCCAGTGTCAGTGACATGAATCCCGGCTGCTCTGAACTCCTTGGCCCTATCCATGATTCCTTTTCCTCTTTAGCACTTTTCACCATCTAATTCTTGCTTCTGCATATGGAAGATCTTGATCGCAGCAGCTTTATGTATAATAAAGGGAATTGAAGGCAATGCTTATTAAGAAGGGAATATAAATACCAATTTTTACATGCACTGAGTTTCTACAACTAATGTAATAAATGCTAAAAATACAATATCTTAAAATAACACAAATTCATTGTCTTGCATTTCTGAAAGTCAAAATTTCCAAAAATCAATGTGCTGTCAGGATGCATGCCTTCTAGAATCTTAGATAAGGGACATTCATGCAGATAGTCATTACACCGTTAGAACGGACAACCATACCTGTAGTGAACCTTCAGAAGTCACTCCTGGACTGCTCTCTGCTCTGGCCAAGCGGTCATGGAATGGACACAAGTTGGCTTGCATGTACCACTCCAGGGGAAAACTGTCGTGCCCACCTCTCCCTCTCTGCTGGGATTTGATCTGGCTTGAGCTTGCAAAGGTCTTGGGCATACTGTCGCAACCTCTGTGAGTTCATATGTACAATTGCATAGATATACATAGAAAGCACTGCTTCTATGTATATCTATGCAATTGTACATATGATGTACATCTGCTGCCTCTGGCTCTTACAATTTCTGCCCCTTCTTCCTTAAGGATCCCGTATGGTGGGGTGTGTGTTTATACACCCCATATAGAGCTGAGCACTCTGCTATCTCTTATTCACTGTGTGAATGTCTGTATTTAACCAACTCCCAATGACTTACTATATTGATTAGTGCCCCTCTCAAACCTCAGAGAAGTTTCTTTCTGCAGTAGATGTGGAGATCTTTTTAAAGACTCTCTTTTTCATTTTCTAAACTCACAAAGTAAAACACTGGAAAAATTCCATAATTCAAGGTTTAAAATGTTCTCCTTTGACGTGTCTTTGATTAACAAGTTTAAAAATCACAAGGCAGCTATCAATACACTACACTACTAATATCTAGAGGTACCTTAAAGACTGCACAATCTTCAACTTCAAGTGGGGGGGGGGAGTCTAGATTGGAAAGAAAGAATCTGGACAAGGTGAGAGAAGGACAATATGACTAACAATAAACACGCCCCACGGTCCTTTCTTTATCCTTTCCATTACTCCCTCTGACAATTTGTGCAGGGAAATGTCCTTTGGTGTGCTACTTAGAGTTTAAAATAGAAATTAAATCTCTTCAATGAAATCATTAAAAGATTTTTTTATGCCCTCTCATACTATTCTAAGGAGTTGTACGCTTACATAAATTTTATGCACATCAAGCAATTGGAATTTATACTTGTATTATTCTGTCTTTGTTGATGTCTGCTAAAATATTTTGTGTTCCATTTACTTTTCAGGATCTATCCTAAAGAAATTATCATAAATACAAGATATAGTTTATGGAGATTTAAAATAGTAAAATACTTTAAGAAGAAAATTTATTAAATAAAATGACTATTGTGACCATATGAAAAATGTTTATGCAAGCTGGTAGTCAACAGGGAAATTCATATTACTATCAGGAAAGAGAATAACAACTTTAAACAAATGAAAATAAATGTGATCCTTACAATGTGGAAACAATGATGTGCATCTACAAGTCTGGGAGGAAAAATAAAAAGGTGTGTTCTTTTTAAAGTAATGGAAATATGAATAATCCTGAAAATTATTTTTAATCCTGTCCGCATTTTCTGTAATGACCTTACTTTTAAATAATTTGAAATTTTTTTATATTTTGGCCAATTGACATTATATGTAGTTTCAAATGTTTACTGATTATACTTACTTAAAATGTTTTTTAGGAAAATTATTTGCATCGAGAAATAAAAAATAATATTTTTCAGTATTTGTCTGCTGCTTAATGATTACTTAGTAGTTTGTTTTTGCTTTACATAAATTGTTGCAACCATGCTCACATGTGGTAGAATATATTACCAAGAAATGTAGTCCAGTAAATTAAACTTTTTGTATCATCTTAATAAAATGAATGACTTAGACAATTGTCCCTGACTTGCTGTTTTTTATATTAGCAAAATATTATGCAAACAGTTATTAAAAATCAAAAGTATTTAGTTCTTTAGGTTTCAAGGGTTTGGGACACATTTTTAAAATTCAGGCATTAAAAGTTATGTTGATTAGAATCTGCCAGAAACAATGCAATTGCCAAGTTTTTAAACTTTGTATGTCTGTTTTGGTTTGATTCATCATTTTTGAAAATACAGATTTTCACAAAAATTTGGACCCTGTACCTTCACTTTTTAGCAGCCTAACTGTTTGTAAGACAGATTGTTCCAGAAGCTTTGAAAAGTTCACCTTACTTGTGTGGCCTCTTAGTTAATATCCAAAGTTCAAACCTCTTTCCTCTGCCAAAGGCAGCTCCTCTTATCTCCTTCTGCCTAAATATTCCATCTCCCAGAGTAGAAATGAAATGCTTACACGAGGACACAAATCTGTTTTCCAATGTTGATGAAAGAAACTGGCTTTGAAACAAATCTTTGCTAAGACTGCCAGAAACTTTAGTAATTTTTTTCTGTATTTTCCTCCATCAACAGATGCCTCTGAGATAGACAAAGTAATCCAAAACAAGTGGACATTGCTGAGAAGTATTAGGTAGAGCTTGTCAAAGATCAGAGAGCAAAAGACCTTGTCAAGAATGTTTCTGTTGCATTCTCTCACCAGTATGTTCACTTCAAGGATCGCTGCTACTAGAATAGCATTTGAAACAGAACAGGGCAAGAGGAGAACAAAATATTGCTGGGCTACAAAGTGAATGGGCTCATAGTAAATCACAGATTATTTAAACAGCCAACAAACTGACATGTTCTAGTGACTTAAGCAGTTTTCAAATTGCTGCTCCCTTCTATAGATAAAATTTAAGCATTCCATGTGGAAGTTGAATGACATTAGCTGGATAATTATTAAGAAAAGAAGAAACAAATCATTTCTCGCGGGATAGTTTTTTTTTCATCTTTTATGTCTAAAATGGTCATAATAATTTTCAGAGCCATGGAGGCAAAGAACTTTTAAAATAGTGGGAAGAAAACTAAAAGATGTTATTATTCAACAACTTTGACTGGAAAGTAACCGAGGAGGGAAAACTGAGATGGAGTGAGTGGAAATCCCTCAACTTGTCTATGCCAAGCTTCCCTGTCTCCACCAGGAACAGAGATGGGGACAGAGAGAGGCAATGAAGTGGTAGTTTGCAGGGTGCATCCTCCAAACTGAGATCTATGTCTAAAAGAGAAAAGGGAGCCAATCCATATAATACATTTGAGGAGAAAAAGAACAAAACTAAATAGTGCTGACAAAACATCAAATCTGACTCATTTAATAAACTCAACCATTATTAAACTACTGTGATATATCCTAATAATTATGAATGTTTACCACATATCAGAAACTGATCTATAAAGGAAACACGTGGTGCATATCCATTCTCGGACTATAATAATGCATGCATGCATACATACATACATACATACATACACACACACACTTTTTGACCAGTATTCCTAAATATTTATTAAAGAAATAAGAGATAAGAGACATATTCTTTATTAACCATCATTTTATATGGGTGATTGGCCTGTCTAATTCTTCCATGATATATATTTTGGTAATATTCACAAATAGAATCAAGTTGTTTGGAAAGTGGCTTTTCATGGGAAAAATAAACATTTTTCCCAAACATAATTTACACTGTAAGCATAAACAAATATGCTATATTCTGTTCACTAATGCTTATGGTCTTTTAAAAGCATGGTGTATGTTCAATCACCTTATATTTGAATAATGCTAGTGTTCTAGATTAATTGTTCCCTAGAGATTTCAATCATTGCTCTCATTTTTCTAATAAAATCTCTCACTATGCCTTCTTGAAATTTGTTATCCTATCAGCACCCCTGTAAAAAAATATTTTAGTTTTCCTTTCAATTAAAAGTCTAATTTAATATAAGCCACACATTATTAGTTATTGTTTTGATCACAAACACAGCATTGTTCACCCTAAAGGCCCCTAAAGGACCACTCCAATTTATACCCTTCTTATACAAATGTATGCCATGCAATCTCAGTGATGCTGAAAACAACCAATCCACACATTGCTTACCTAGCTCTCAAAAACTAAAGATGCTTCACAAAATGGGAGTTTTTATATATCACAGGAGATGAGATGGTCCACTGAACACCATGCCATAAGCTAACACCACCTCCAATTATTAACATGGGGCCAACTTTTATTAACCAAGATACAACTCCTATCATGTCAAGTTGAATTAGCTTTCCCCAAAGATCAATGGTCATCTTAAAAAGTATTGAATAAAATGCAGGTACTTTATTCATAGCTGAAATATAAACTACAACTTTCTTCTTGCCTTAGCATTTATTACTAAACAGGGAACTGTGCTAATCACTGGCCCAAAGCGTTCTTCTGAAGTCAGAAACTGATATTCAAATCTCTCCTTCTCCCCTACCTCTGAAACACACACACCTTTTATCTTCTGTATAACTACAGTGATAGAATTATAGCTGTTTTACAGGAAAGGAAGGAGACACCAAGAAATAACATTTTAAAGTCACACATTTAGTGTTAAACCTACATGGGTTTTCACGGCCCCAAAATTGGGAGCATCATAAGAGTTCCAGATAAGTAAATACAGTCTCTTTATAGAATACAATATGTTCAGTTAAAATAAGGTAGAAATAAATAAAATATTTATTTCTTAACATGGTAACTGGAAAAATACAATTAATTGTGATAAATTTAATAGGAAATAGAGGAGAAATCACATGATGTGAATAAAAGGGTGTTAAAGTTAAGGGAAATATTTCACTAATTTCCTGTTTATCTAATGTTCTTGCATTTTTCCCAGTTAAGCAATACATTTACAGTAAAATGGAGGAAAAAAATCCAGTTTTAAAACCAGAGAACTGGTTTATGTTTAATAATTGGCTTTAAATATTTTTTATTCTGAGAATGCAACATTAGCAGTAATACAATTTCCTTACTCTATTGAAGACTTTTTTCACATGGGCACACCCACTTGGCCATCTGTGAGCACATCTGTATCAGCAAGCACAAAAGAGGAAGGGTCGGTGAATCACATGACTCTGTTCCATAAAGTTGGTATCTAGAAGGCACAGGTCTCACATCACTTTCTTTCCATTGGCAAAGTTCTGGTACATCCACACTAAGATGATAACTGAGGTAGAGAATGCCTTGGAGATTCTAGGCTAGTTTTATTCTAAGCTAAAAACCAAGAAATATATAGTAATAGACAGTCTGGGTCACAGGAGACTTTACTAGGAGTTTGTATTAATAAGAGATTAAAATGGATTTGTTGCTGTCTAAGTAGCATTTTCTAACCTGTGACTATTAGGCAAGTGGTTTAATCTCTAAACATGAACTTATGGGGTCTAAACAAATGGAAATTCCCAATACTGTGACCATATGTATACTTCCCATATCTTGTAGTCCCCAAACCTAAGTCCTCTTCCCATCTTGACAGGAAATAATCACTATATGGACTTTCAATCTATAGCGTAATGTATGACACATAGGCAACTGTGTATATCAAATGCACCATTGCGATGTGGAATTACATCCTCAAAGGTAGCACTTAATATAAGGTTTATCATTAAATTTTATTATTAATTATTTAATCATTACCATACATCACAACATAAAGATTTGTTTCAAAAGAAAATCCGCACTGGGATGCAGGGTCGATGGTGACAGCAGTTGCCCATGCTGGTCTCCCAGTACCACACTGTCACTGTCCGTCCATACTTACATCACAAAAAAAAGTCCAAGAAAATATGAAGAAATTTAGGATCAGCAGAGCATTTAGAAATAGCAGAAATTTAGAAATAGCAGAATTTAAAACAATTCCCCAAGAATATTGGATAAAGTCGTGATATAATAAAGAATGGAAGATAAACATATCCAAATTCTTCAAATGAAAAGGCAACAGAGCATTATGAAACATGAAGCGAGCTATATTTTTCAAAAGCCAAACAAAACAGCTATAAAATTTAAGAGTATTTGAAATGAAGCAATTAGCAAACCAAGACCATAATGAATTGAAAACAAGAAATAATGTAAAAGATGAAAGAAAATTTTGGTGCATTTTCACTTATTTTAGTATGTCAAGTAACTTCAATTTTTAAGACTCACTCAAAAGTTATTGAGTTGTTAACTTTATGGTTTACACAAAATGTGTTGTTAAATCAGAGGAAAATTAGTAAAAACCAATTGTGTACACAGAAAATTTCCCTAGAGTACAATTACCTAGTTATATTGACAGTCAAAATTTGAATAGTATTTTCAAATGATGTTTAATAATTTGATTATCTGTAGGAAATTTCAATGTAATTTTCTGCATTTCGATCTTAACAACCATAAGAAATTACATGTATTTTTTAATTTCCTCAAGTCCTCTAAATACTAAATCATTTTTTCTATGCTTCCCTGTTTATTTCTCTTTATTAAAAAGATATTTTAATTAGCATGCAAAGTACTGTTTCATTATAGCATTTTTAACAAAATTTGTTTTTGTTGATTTTCTTCTACTACCTCCCACCCTCATGGTCCTGTACACACACACACACACACACACACACACACACACACACACACAAACATGAAAAGCCAGCATCCACATAAGAAACAATATGTAATATTTGTCTTTCTAAGTCTCAGTCATTTGACGTAATGTAATGCTTCCCAAGTCCATCCATTTTCCTGCATGTTTTCACTATCTATTCATCAGCTGATGGACAGCCAATCGGGCTGATTTCATTGTCTTGCTAATGTGAGTAGTGCAGAAATACACATGAATACGTAAATATAGCTACAGTAGGGTTTGGAGTGCTTTAGGTATCTATGCCTAGGGAGGGTACTGCTGGGTCACATGGTAGTTCTGTTTTTTTGGGTTGTAGAAATGTCCATACTGATTTCCATAATGGTGACAGTATTGGAGGCCTATTTCTTACCTATATTCACATCCTAAAGCACATTCTCAAAGTTTTCTTCTAACACTTTCAGCATTTCAGCTTTTAAATTAAGGCCTCTAATGTATTTAATTGGTTTTTGTGGGGAAATGACAAGTATGATATATAGCATTCTTCTTCAGGTGGATACCCAATTTTCGTAGGACCATTTGTTGAATAGGCTTTTTTTCTCAGTTTATATCTTCAAAGTCTATTTGAAATCCTTATTAAATATGCACTAGCCACATCTGTGTGGGTTTGTTTCGAGGTCCTTTCTCTGCTCCATTGCTCTGTATGTCTGGGTTAGCGCCAGTATCATTCTGTCAGTGTCACGATGTCTCTGCAGTTTGAGGTCATGTATTGTTAGCTCTGTTCTTTCTGCTTAAGATTGCTTTAGATACTAATGATCTTCCATGTTTCTGTGTGAATCTTCAATTGTTTTTAACTTTATGATGAAAGACATTGGAATTTCTATTGGGTCTGCATTAAATCTGCAAATTACATTTTGCAATGTAGCCATTTCCATAATATTGGTTCTTCCAATCTGTGAGTGGATTGGAAACATCTTGCCAAACTCTTGTCAATATCTAGTGTCTTCTCTAATTTCTTTTTTCAGGGACTTAGAGTTTTCATTGTAGACATTTTTCACTGCTTTGGTTTAGGGGATGGACTATGTTTCCCATTTCTCTCTGAGTTCATTATCAGTATGTATGAGAGCTAGAGCTTTTTCTATGTGGACTTTGTCTTCTGCAGCTTTACAGAAGGATTTATTATACCTATGAGCTTTATGGAAGAGTTTGTAGGATCTCTTAAGTATAAAGGTAAATGGAGACAATTTGATTTTTCCTTTACCAGTTTTATCCATTTTGTATCCATCTCTTAGTACTCTAAGACGTTAAGTACTACATTGAGTGAAATAAAGGAGAATGGGTACTCTTGTCGCATATATGCTTTTAAATTAAGTGCTCTCCTTTTCCCATTTGGTATGCTACTGACTGTGTGCTTGTTATATACAATCTCTCTCGCTTCCATGTATTAATTTCTCCAAGACTTTTATCATGAAGGCGTGTTTAACATTGTCAAACATCTTTAATCATCTACTGAGATTGCCCTTTCTCAAGTTTATGTATATGGAACATTACACTATAAGATTTGTGTAAGGTGATGAATCTTGTCTTGACTGAAGTCCATTTGGTCACAATGAAGTGTCTTTTTAATGTGTTCTTGAATTCTCTTTAAAATTTTTACATCTATGTCCATCAGAGAAATTGACCTATAGTTTTGCTGATATTATTGTTTTATTTTATCCAGGTTTTATATCAGGGTAAAAATACTGGCTTCAGAGAACGAATTTGTTAACGTTCCTTCCCCTTTTCAATTTCTCTGGAATACTCTGGGAAGTGCTGATGTTTGATCTCCTTTAAAGTTTGATGGAATC